>NC_141063.1:38954885-38979885 GCF_041138505.1 Cibotium barometz
TTATTATTATTTTTTGGGCACGCAGGGCATTTAGAAAAGGCTATAAGACTGATCTAGGACATGCCATCTTCTGATTATTCCATAACTTGGCATACCCTCTTTGGTGCTTGCCAGAAATGGGCAGATGTCGATGTGGGGAGATAGGCCTTTGAACGGCGGGCAGTAAATCTAGAAATGTTAATGACTAGTCTATGTAACCATGTATTGTGCATTGTATTGACCTTGGTATAGCACCAAGCTCTCCAAGCTATGTATTTGCTTGGTCTCAATTTGGTGTGGTGCATAAGTGTGAGGGCCTATGCATGTCGTCAGTTATTTCAAATTGATAAAATGGGTAGTAAAAAGAAGAAAATATGTAAAATATGCTTGAAAATTATCATAGCACAAGCAAGTGTCCATACATGTGTGATGAATATTGTAAAGGGGATGAGTGCAAGTATTATTGCATGGTTGATCTTTGTGAGGAGTTATATGGGACCATCAAAAAGCTTCGTCATGCATGTACATTGCATCATCATCTAAAAATATGGCAAGAATTAAAGGATTTTGAGGGGTTTCTTGAGGAGGCTTATGATTGGTATGAGGATCGTGAGGAGAAGAAACATAAGTCGTGCTCTAGTAGGAGGAAAATGTCTATGTTACAAAAGTATATTGAGAGGTTAAATGAAAAGTATTAAGAGGGGAAAAGGATGAGTGTGAGAATTTGAGTGATGAAGATGATGAGTGGAGCTCCTTTATGGGAATTCTTGTGATTGAGGAAAAGGGAGTAAAAAAGCGTATGAGCCAAGAAATACCATTAGAAACCCCTAACCCCATGAGATGATAATAGTTGAGTCATAATGCAATGGAGTTTGCATTAGAGCATACTATCATTTCTCATGATGATATTGATAATTTTGTGGATATGTGTGATGATGGTAAGCATGATTGTGATATGGATGATGTTCATATGCTTGAGAATTCTTGCATAACTCATGATGATATCATAGATCTTAATGTGGATTATGGCAATAATTTTCATGATGGTTTTTCATCAACATATGTAGTCATAGGTAGAGTTTGTTCATCAACTTATCTTGGTGGTGGCCTCATCTTGGCCTATAATGCAGATGCGAGAGCGTATTGCCTAAAGGGGTGTTACAAGAAGGGTTAAAAGGCTAGGGTAGTTCAAGAGTCACATGAGGCCTCACCTATATATATATATATATATATATGCATTAGAGGAAATTTGAGGTCACATGTTAGCCCTATAAGCAGTCTTTGAGCGAGAAAATCATTTTGGAAAATAAAATTCCAAAGTAAGGGTAGTTGAAATAAAATATGGGGTGAAACATTTACTTTTACCCTTATTATGTCAACATCATGAAAAGTTCACTAGGATTCTTCCTAGGATTTAGGGACAAAGAATCTTCTTCTTTATGTACAAGTTAGTTGAACTTCCAACATCACATGTTCTCTATCTCATTTATTGAACAAAATTCAAAAAATTGAGTTCCTCTCCCCTTTTTCTCCATCTCGAATCTACATTTTTTTTTTCTCCACATCCGATCTATAATCTTACTTCTTTGCTTTTATTATTCTATGGCAGGTCAAGGTTCTCCAAAGCGAAAACTTTATCATCTTCATGTTGAGCTTGAAAATGAATATGAGCCCTTGCACAAGAGAGGAATGACAAATACCATCCCAAAGTCTACAGTAGCTAAAATGCGACTTATAGGAAGGAAGGAAATTGGATTTTTGGATAGATGGGAGTGTGTATTCCCTTGATCCAATCTCAAGAAGTGGACCTCTATTTAATAACTTTTTCATTGATTAAGTTCATTTCAAAGCTGCACTTCATTACTTAAGTTTGTAGTAGATGGTTATGGAGGGCTTCTAGGATACACACTCTGTCTTACTACTATAGGTGAGGTTTTGAAGCGAATCACTTACTACATGTGCAACAGAATGGAGAGGTCACTCAACTAAGGGAAGAGCTTAAAGAGAGCTCTAATAGGATTGATAATCTTCAAAAATGATTAGGCAGGGTAAACAAGGTGAACATTGCTAGGTATTCCTATGAGGGAGATAACACTAAAAAATATAGAGAATTTAAAGGGTGGAAGTGGAGGTTGCATTAAAAGAATCTCAACAGCAAGGTGCAGTGTCCTTTTCTTTAACATATAGCTTACATAACTATTTTCATTCCTCCGCATTGTTGTCTCTTATGTAAGATTCAATTTTTTATAGGTCTTATCTTCAATCAAATAAGAGAAACAGAGATTTACATGTTGTGGCATAGTATTCTAGCGATGTACCTGTATTAGCCCACATGAGGTTTCTTGGAGGAGGAAACTTTTAAAAAATTCAGGAGAAAATGTGTTGAGAATTTCTTGAGGGAAAATGAACTTGCATCAGAGGAGGTACAAAAAACTATGGATGATGTAGGAATGAGTCTTGAGGTATACTCATAACTTTGCAAGGCTATGTGAGGGAAGATGAAGCAAAATAAACTCATGGGTAGTTTACTCCCTCAGCCACTGCATGTGAGGAGAGACCGACAACATATTAATGAACACGTAATGAAGATGGTGAGGGAGCCAATGCACCAAAGCACATATCAAGGAAAGAAGAGGGCTATGTCATATGATGAGTATAACAATGTCTTCTTTTACCTTGAGACTATGCAAAAGGCAATGATAAAGTTCTAAAATCTCTCACATGTCAAAGCAAAAGGGGTGGCAAAGTTTGTAATGACACTTGATGAAAGTGAGATATGGAAGAATAATAGGCTAGAAAGGGTGTCATTACTTTGATGAATAGAGCTATAGAGCAGTCTCCATTGAACCAAGCTAGAAAGAAGAAGAAGAAGAAGAAGAAGAAGAAGAAGAAGAAGAAGGAGAAGTACCACCAAAATAACTTTAGTGTCTAGTTAAACCAAAACATTTGGTGGCTTCGGCCATTTGAGGTCGACAGTGAGGACTTTGAAGTACTCAACTGGGTCTTTCATCAGACTATTATACGCTTGTTATATGGGGGTAATAAAGTCCCTATGCAATGGAGCTAAGTTGGAAGTTGAGGGACTAGGAAATTATAAGGTAGAATGGTACATGGTAGGGGACTTGAAGACACTAAAATGCATGTATAACGTATCAAAAGGTGCTAGTTTCAAAATTCCTTGTCTTTACTACATGCATTATGTCCTATTGTGGAGAAGCTTGTGCATCTCTACATAGCTTTTACTTTCAAGGTCAAGTTGTTAACTGCCTAGATTGGCCCTTGTATCTCATTATGTTTGTGCACATAGACACACATTTCCCACTTTTTTATGCACAAAAGTCAATGGTTTTGAGGGGATGTGGGCTTGCCCTCTCCCTATTGATTGTAATTGAGAGGACTCACCTTTGACATGTGGCATATGGGATGAGCCTTACTTTCTATGTAATGAGAGGAAGGGGAGGGAGATACTCATTATCTTCTAGCCCAAGTTGGGGATCCATCTTAAATGTGTCTCTCTTGAGTCCATGATGTTTTACTATAAAGCTCTCTTAGGTGTAAGAGACCTAGGTGGATGCTTGGGTATTACTTCTTAGCTTAAGGATTGGCTTCTTCTTCTTATTCTACTTTTATCTCTACTCTAGGTGCAATAGAGCAAGTGTGCTTGAACTATGGAGTGTGAGAAGTGAGGGTGAGAGAGAGGAGTGAGAGAGGCTTACCATTTCTTTGAAGTGGGTGTGGAGTGAGGTGAGAGTGGAGAGTGGAGTGAGTTGAGTGAGGTGAGTGGAGTGAGTTGTTTATACAATTTGGTTCTAATAGGCCCCATCCTCAAAGTATGGCATGAATCACTGAAATATGGAGCACTGCCAACACAAATCAATGAAGGTCTCATCAAGTTGATCCATAAAAAAGGCCCCAAGGAGATCATGGAAAACTGGAGACCTCTCACTATGCTTAACAGTGTTTACAAAATTTTAGCCAAAGTGCTAGCCACTAGACTGAGTAAACACATGAAACACTGGATTTCAAGGGAACAAAAAGGATTCATCAAAGGTCGGTACATCCTGGACTCCATAATCGCCCTTTGGGAAGGTCTCGACTATGCAGAAAAATCCAGCCAGGATTTCCTTTTTATCAAGATCGACTTTGAGAAAGCATACGACAGAATCCAGTGGGACTACATCCTCCAATCCCTAAGAGATATGGGTCTGGGACCCCAGTTCTCCCATATGGTTCAGACACTTTTTGGGAATGCCAAAGCCAAAATTATACTCAATGGAGAGCTGTCAGACCCATTTCCTCTTGAAAAAAGTATTAGACAAGGGTGCCCTCTAGCCCCCCTTCTCTATGCTGCTATAGCTGCAGATGGGCTCAATTGGCTGATAAAGGACAAGATAAACAAAGGAGAATTAGTGGGCATCAAACTTCCTAACGGAGAGCAAATGTGTACACAGATGTTCGCGGATGACACCAACAGCCTCATAGCAAACGAAGAGGAGAATATCAAGGTACTCTGGAGCTGTCTCCAAACCTACTGTGAGGCCTCAGGATCCAAAGTCAATCACAATAAAACAGGTATCAAAACTCTCATTGTACCCCCCCTTGTGGCTCATGGAAACAGGATGTCATAGTATCCAAGATGGGGAAATTTTCAGGCTTCTTGGAATACCCATGGGTTTCAGGGTGTCAATGAAGCAAAGATGGCACTTGGTAATGGAAAAAATAGAAAGTAAGCTGCTGAGATGGAAAAGGAAGCAACTTTCTCTAGCAGGTAGAATTATGGTCATCAACCACTTCATCATCCTCTCTATGATATACTTCCTCAGTTGCTGGAGGCCTCCTGATGCTGATCTCAATGAATTCACCAAGCTATGCAGAAACTACCTTTGGGGAGGTGACCCATGGATCAGAAGCAGACCTAAAGTTAAATGGGAGATCTGCACGGTCCCCAAAGCCAAGGGAGGACTGGGGATTATAGACATTCGTCTGCTTGCTGACAGAATGGCTGCTAAATGGATAATCAGAGCTTTGGAGAATCCAATTGAAGACTGGGCCCAGCTCTTGGTCAAAGACCTCCCCAGATTTACAATCACCGGACACAATAAATGGCTAAATCTACCCATTACCACCATAGTAGCTTCCAAACACCCCATTACCCCTAAAGGGAGTCATCTGGTTACTTAAATGGCTAAATTTACCCATTACCACCATAGTAGCTTCCAAACACCCCATTACCCCTAAAGGGAGTCATCTGGTTACTTCAATCTGGAAAGCCTGGTTCAGGTCTAAAGGTTTACTGTCCATCAATCTCAATGACAAGAAATCAGAAGGTTTAATAGCCGCCGACTCCTACTGGTGGTCTATTCTTCCTCATCCGATACTAGTACCAGAAGAAGAGAAAATAGCCCTTAATCTGCACAGAAAAGGACTCGTAACTTGGACAGATATCTTTAACCCCTACACCGGTACTTGGCTCACAAGAGTAGAGCTGGTAGCCAAATACGACTGCAGAACCCCAGAACTAGACCTAATACAAAGCAGAACAACCCAATGGAATACCTAGGAAATCTGGAGAATCAGCAGACCCCCCAACTTCAACATCCTGGCCCTTTGCTGGTTAAAGAATAAACCCCTCCTACCCATTCCTCTTCTTGAGAAGCCCCCCCTATACAGGTTACTTTGAACCGCAGATGGAACATAGCCTGGGACAGGAAAAGATGGTACAGCTGCCTCAAGGAGTTGTGGAGTCCACACATAGAACCCAAGAAATCTTGTCTCGCATGGCTGATTGCATACAAAGCCATCTGGACCCAGTGCAAGGCAGCCAAGTTCAACATTGCCACAGACCAATGTTCTAGATGTGGACTTCCTGAGGATGATCTACACATTTTTATACACTGCAATCACATCTCAGAATCCTACAAAGAGTTGCATGCAGTTATTCTAAGATGGGGGAAAGATGTAAACTGGAAGCATACAATTCTAGGAGAAAACATAGGATGCTCTACATCTCTTTGGAATGCAATAAGGTGTGAGTACCTATGGCATGCATGGCTGCAGAGGCTAGCTGTCACTTTTGATAACCCTGAAATTAAGGGCCCTCCTCTAGCTGTTCGCTTAACCACAACATGCATCAGATACTGGAACAACCAAACACAAGCCCTTTTCAAGCTAGAGAAGAGGCTGTTGAATAAATTACAAAAGAGGAAATCAGATTACACATTGGAACTACTTGAAAAAACCAGAGACAAGATCATCCTAATCCTCTCAAAAGACAGAGCATTAATAGAAGCTATCAGAAGGATGCAGTAAACAACCTAACTCTCCCCCTCACAGGAGAAGAGGAGATACATCAGACATGCAGGCATTAAGAATCAACCAAGAGAAGCTTAAAAAGGCAGCTAGGGCAAAGTGACCTGTCAGTTACATAGATACACCGTTGGTCTGTCCACCAGGAATTCTGGAGAGGTCCATGCATCTCGGCAAATCAACTCAGGATAGTCCACAACCGCATGGCCACCGATCTGCCATAGTCATCGATCAAGAAGAGTCCTGTACCAGCCTCTGCTTCCTCTTCTGTGCACCTGTAAAGAAGGGAAAAGATTCAGAGGAGAGGAATCCCGAATTATCTTAACCGTCCCCGAGAGAGGAAGGCGTCCTGAAGGTCCAAGATGAAAGATCAAGGGCCCCATAAGGACTCCTACGAAAGGATCGAAATCAATCAGTCAAAAGGGTGAGGAATCTACTTCCCCCCAGAGTTAGTCCCCTTCTTCTGCCAGGGGGATCCGCCACCTGGACTCAGGATCAAGAAAGAAAAGAAGCAGCTCAGAAGGACTGCCGTCCAGAGGCCTGTCGAGGGAGCCTGCAAAACAAATTAAAGTACCATCCTCCCCTCCGTTTGGAGAAGAGTGGTCCAAGCCAGAACTGCCCGTGCTGGAAGAGACAAAGGAGGAAGTGCCAATCAGCAAGATAAAGCCCCCTTACAAGCCTCACCCGGCGACCAGAGTGAGAGAAGGAGCCGGCGGCTAGGCACCCCAGAGAAAGAAAGGAGCTCGATCCTCAAGTGGAAGAAGGAGGTGAGGTGAGAAGAAACTCATCACCAGCAAGGCCGTAGAACGAGCAGGCTCCAGGTTGGAGGGCTCGCCATGCAATGATACCCCGCGAGGCGTCGACAATTCAGTCCAATCCTTTTCTCCCCTCCCACGCGTTGCACATGCGTTCACATGCACTATGTGTGCCAACTGGCCAATCTGAACCAGCAGCCAACACGTGGCCTTTGTAACATCGGATTCCTCCTTTTTCTATAATTCAACTGCCCTTTTTTGAAAAAAGTTTTAGATGGCTTAAAGACATGTGTATTACACTTAAAAGAAATTGGGACGTGTATTAAATGAAGACGTGCATTAAATGGAGCTTAAAAGACACACATATTACACTTAAAAGAGATTCAGATAGATTTTTGTACTTAAAAGACACGTGTATTGCACTTAAATGGACTTTCAGTACGAGACGCCTACTAAATTGAACTTAAAAGACAAGTGTGAATTGAAAGAGACGAATACTTAAAAGACAATCATAGCCTAGAATATCATCAATTTCGATTACAAAATTCTGATTGAGAATACAAGGCTTGGATGGTGTTCAGGCTGATACAATACAAAAATTTTGTAATCGAAATCGGGATAGAATCAAAGAGCTCATTCATCAAATGGTCTTAGACCAGAATTCCTATCTATAATAACACCAAAATTTCGGGCACCATTGAGGCAGTTTAGAAGATCATATGCGGGGGGTCTCTGATCTGGGTTCTGGGCCATCCCCCTGTCAGCATATTCAGTGATCTTTGCCACTAATTTAAGCGCCGGATCCTCTCGCTCTATCTTGGCCATGGATAAGAGCCTTTTAATTAGATAGCAAAGAGAATAAACACATTGAGCACGAGAATATGGAGGAGGAGTGTGACTGAAGCACTCAGGTGCGATCCATGGATATCTATTGCTCCATTCTGCCACTGTAGCTGTAGCTGCACTATTATCTGGCAGTCGAACAGCTGAATGGAAAGTGTGCGCTCTAGTTGACTTTCCCCAATCTCCAATCCCTGTTTTCTCTTCGAGAAGTGAAGAAAAACGTTACGCTGATGTAGATCGTTATGGAGGATGTCTCTGGAGTGGATAAAGTCCACTGTGTAGATCAATGCAGAAATGAGATGGAAGATTTTTTTGCGCACTCGGTTTACATCTCCGATATCACGCGAGATACTGATAAGGTCCCTGGGAGGGATATCTTTACCTGTGGACCTTGCTTGCCAAATCCAAGAGGCGATATTTCCACCATTCCAAAATGGAAAAATAACCATTGGCCTCTCTTCATCTCGGAAAAGGCCAAGAGGAGCGACTATGCCACGATGCGTGACAGTTCGTCGTGTGGCCTCCATTGCTGCACAAGCATCTGTAGGTAAACCTCTATCGCCTTGGTTAAAGACCTTTACCACGTATTCTTCATTTGGGAAGTTCTCGTCATTGACGGTACACTTCGGAGCTGTGGCAAAGGCCCCTCTTCCAAGCTCTCTCTCAGCAGCAAAAACAATCTGATTCTTCTCAAGATTAAATATAAAGGGGGGCCCATTCATGAAATGGCCTCTTTCTTCTTGCGCTCTTGGCCTCTTTGTTGATGCGCCTACTACAAGCGCAGGCTCAACCTGTGTGGTCACAGGCCGCTTGCCTTTATGCACATTGCGATGGGCATTGTAGAGCTCCTGGACCATCTTGATCTTTCCTATGTCATCAAGATTCTCTCGTCCAGCTTTGTCCAGATGCTTGATACCATATTCGATCTCACCCATTGCCTTCAGGACTTCTTTTCGTAAAAGCCCACCTCCTACAAGTTGTGGCCCTGCCTTCAAAGCCTCCCACTGTGCTTGGAGAGCATTCCAAACCTTTGTGACGAGGGTATTAGTGAGCTGAGTGAGCTCTCTTTGATTAACATCAAAGAGTCTTCGTAGCTCAGTGGTGTCGCTCTGAGCAAGAAGATGAACAACCATTGTGTGTATAAGAACATGGCGCTCATCTCTTGTGAGGGTTGCCTTGGTTCCCGGTTGTGGGTCCATTCTGAAATGAAAGAAGTGGACAATCAATAGACCAATAGAAAAAAAATGAGACAATCAATACACGAAGCTCAAATAGACGTACACACAGAGATAGATAGTACATTGATTGTGCAGCTTATATATACATACGTAGGTGAAGACTAAATGTAGCTTATATGTACAAATAGATAGAACAATCAATATGTACATACACGACACATTGTTTACACTAAATGCAAATCCTACACAGACATGATACATAGTTTACACTAAATACACGATAGTGTAGATTATATGTACATACACAGACGTAGGTGGATAGTGCTGCTTATATGTATATACACGATACATTATTTACGCTAAATAAAGACCCTACACAGACGAAGGTGGATAGTGAAGATTATATGTACATACACGATACATAGTTTACACTACACAAAGACACTACACACACGTATGTGGATAATGCAGATTATATGTACATACACAGACGTAGGTGGATAGTGCAGATTATATGTATATACATGATACATTATTTACGCTAAATAAAGACCCTACACAAACGAAGGTGGATAGTGAAGATTATATGTACATACACGATACATAGTTTACACTACATAAAGACACTACACACACGTATGTGGATAATGCAGATTATATGTACATACATATAATCTGCATTATCTACCTTCGTACGTACGTACGTCTATGTACATATACATAGACGTACGTGAATAGTGTAGATTATATGTATATACACGATACATTATTTACACTAAATAAAGACTACACAGACGTAGGTGGATAGTGCAGATTATATGTACATACACAATACATTGTTTATACTAAATAAAGACCCTACACACGTAGGTGAATAACGCAGATTATATGTGCATGTACACGACATAAAGACACCACACACGCATGTGGATAATGCAGATTATATGTACATACATAATACATTGTTTATACTAAATAAAGATCCTACACACGTAGGTGAATAGCACAGATTATATGTACATACACAATACACTGTTTATACTAAATAAAGACCCTACACACGTAGGTGAATAGCGCAGATTATATGTGCATATACACGACATAAAGACACTACACACACGCATGTGGATAATGCAGATTATATGTACATACACAATACATTGTTTATACTAAATAAAGATCCTACACACGTAGGTGAATAGTGCAGATTATATGTACATACACAATACATTGTTTATACTAAATAAAGACCCTACACACGTAGGTGAATAGCGCAGATTATATGTGCATATACACGACACGTAAGTTAACTATAAATGTAGGAGACATATGTTAACAGGGGACATCATGTTAACACTAAATGCAGACACTATACACATAGTTATAATATATTATACACAATTACATGAAACATAAATAAGCATAAGACTGTTATGTAAATACACTCTTATATAATAACAAGGAGAACCTTCATCTCTCTCTCTCTCTCTCTCTCTCTCTCTCTCTCTCTCTCTCTCTCTCTCTCTCTCTCTCTCTCTCCTTGGACCTCTTATATAAAAACAAGAAGATGTATATGGACCAACTTGTAGTTCGACAAACACTCTCTAAATAACAAGATAGTGCGACTAGGGTGCACAAGCATCTCTATAAGTCAACCTATGTGTGAACTATGGGAAATGATCACTCAAACAATATATTCCATAAAAAAGACGTGTTCACAAAACGCACCCAAAATAGTGCGATTGTGGCACCTCTAGTTCGTGGAGTATATAATTTGAGTGAACAAGGTAGGGTAAAGGGAACGTTAGACGTAGTCACTTCGTCACCCGAGTCAGTGACGGCGTGCCCACCTCTAACATGTACCTAAGGATGAGGCTGAGTAGACACACCAACGAGGTCACTCCGACACCCGAACCAGTGTCAGCGTGCACTCATTGACGTTCATGGGGCTAGAGAAGAAGCTCTGGCGTACCTACTCCAGCACCCGAAATCAATGCTGGCGTAAGTACCCCAGGCCATAGACAAAGTAGAATACAAACCTGTCCACTCCGACACCCGAAACAGTGTCAGCGTGTGCACATTTGTAGATGCAACATGCACATGTAATGCATTTAAATTGATGCAAAAAAAAATTACATGCATAAGTAAAAAGGAGAGAAAACATTTCGTTTCATTAAAAAATCAATAAGCATGCTACGCATGCCACTTAAAAACATTAAAAATATTTGTTTGTTCTTTCCTGAATCTTAAGCATGCCACACATGTGCATGCCACACATGCTTCAAAAACAATAATAATTAAAATACTTTAAAACAATTTTTAAAATTTTTCTAACATGCTATTTTTTTTAATTTGTTTTTCTACACATTAATTTTTTTTTTCTAAATTTTTCTTTCCTGAATCCTAAGCATGCCATGCATGCGCATGCCACGCATGCTACTAAAAACAATCATAATTAAAATACTTTAAAATAATTTTTAAAATTTTTCTAATATGCTAATTTTTTTTTAAAAAAAATTCTACACATTAAAAAAATAATTTCTAAATTTTCTTTATTTATACCTCAAAAAGAAGGCAAGAATGTATGAGAGAGAGAGAGAGAGAGAGAGTATGTGTGCACAAGACAGCTCAAAAACAGGCGGCGAAATTCGTTCGAATGGTGGGTTCTTTATATATGCGGGCCCAATTTATTCGATCGATTAGTATTCGATCCATTAATATACGATCGAATACTATTCGATCGAATATAATACGATCAGAAAAAAAGTCAATAAATACGTTATTCGTTCGATTATTCGAGAATTCTTGAATAATTACGTTTTATTCGCATAAAACTAATTATTCGGGTCGAATAATGCAACTTAGCTTTCTACTATGAGTTCTCTCTTAGGACTTTTTTAGGGCTTTCTGTCAACACTTCTATCCTATTTCTAGCCTTGTTTTCTTGTAAAGTGTACCACTCAAAAAGGGGGGCACTATTCATCAAGGCAGGATTGTTGTCACCCTAGTACCTAGAGTCATAGTCATTTTATTTCTCTTTGCCCAAGTTTGGCTTAAGGGGGGTGTTAAAATATAACCCTCACTTGGCATAAGTATGTGAGAACATCTCCTAGCTAGTGGAATCTACATCTTTCATCATCGCTTATGTCATTGTATCTCTCTCCCAAAGGCTATATAACAAGAGCCTCACTTTGTATTCTTTTACACTTGAGGAAATGATATGAATGCATCTCTTTTGTTTCCACCATAAACCTAACACTAGTCCTTTCGTACGTAGGCTACCCACCAATGACGAGCACTTTTTTGGAAGTACATGGCTACATGACATAGCTTAGAGCTTTCCGTGTGAAATACTCTCCTCCAAATGCCGAGTCAAATTGTTGGATAGAAGCCAACACTTTATCAGTGGCCCCATATGTATCATCAAACACAAGAAAAGAGACGGGCTTTCCACCTTCTTTAAACTTCTCCAACTTGCGCGCTCTTTTCCACGCACGATAAGTCCTCTTGCGTCTCTTATGAGAGTGCGCCTTGTGAGAAGACTTCGTGGGTGAAGAAGATGATTCTCTTGATTCTGTCGGCGAAGAGGAACTTGATGGTAGAGAGGATGACCTTCTTTGCCACTGGCGATGTCTACCTCTCTCACTTTTCCCACTTCGTGAAGATATAGAATCATTACTTGCGCTTGGATGTCGTCTCTTGGCAGCGCGAACTGGAGAGCGAGGGACACGTCGTCTTCGAGGAGCACCCTTAGAAGAGTTCTCCTCGCGGTCACTCACTCTAGGATCGTGATGCAAAGAAACATGATCTGGGGAAAGAGTCTTTTCCTTGTTATGAGTAAGAGGCAAATTGTTAGCTCCCATGAGTGCTTGCACCACAGGTTGAAGAGATGAATTCGCTTGCGCTTCATGGAGCTTTTGAACCAAGAATCTAACTGCTTGAGTTCCTTCCATAGAAGCTTCATCCATCTTCAAATCCACCATGCGCACATCAATCTCATCCTGGAGGTCCATTGCTTTGGTTTTCATTTCTTAATGATTAAGAGAATCAAAAGGAAAGCCCTTAAAGACTTAGCTTTGGATCGTTCCCTTCTTCAGAAAGAAAGAAAAACCTTAGCTCTGATACCAATGTAAACAATAGTACGAATTAGTTCCTTTTAGCAATTAATCTTCTTGTAACAATTGCAAGAATTATCCGTATCAATAGCCAAGCACTTCCTTTTAGAAAATAGAATTGCACAAATTGATGCGGAATCTTAAAGTGCCAATTCCTTTTAGAAAATAGAATTGCACAAATTGATGCGGAATCTTAAAGTGCCAATTCCTAAAGAGCTTAGCTAATTCTTTTCCTTGATTATGCACACACGCATGAATATGCTAAGAGCGGTGCATAGAATGCTTTCATTCACACGCAACATGAACTTTGTGAATCATTAACGAGAATTGAATAGCATCTTAGTCACACTTAGCAATAAGAGCTAACAGCAGAATCCGCTTGCCTTTTGCTATCACACACATAACATAGAATTGAAAGACAATAACAAAACAAGACAAGACACAGCATTGAGGGCCGGATATGTGAGGCCGAACCCCCCTCAAAAGGAATTGTATTTCTTGTATCTCTTGCGAGAGAAAATACACTGGTCTTGCACTAGGCAAGCATGGCTTACAACAAAGGGCTATGGAGGCTTAGATCCCCATAAACCAATAAGCTGGAAGCCTTACAATTGATCCGTTATTCCCTTCTCAAGGCCTCACAAGTCTAAAAGACAAGGAGCTCTTACGGAGAAAGGAAGTAGTGCCGTCTGCAGAGAGAGAAGCTTAGTGCTAATACATAGAAGCATGTAGAAAAGACTTACATAAGCATGCTACCAAGGGTAGCTATACTAGCAAAGGAGAGATAGAGAGAACCGCTGCATCCAAGTTGTAGAGGACCATGAAAGCTTCATCCAGCACTTCTCCCCACTCAAAACTGAGCAAGCATGAGAGAGTAATCCCTCCTTCAAGCTCACTTTTTTGCAAAAGAGACACACTGCTATTTTTAGCTGGAAGAGAGAGAATGAGTGCTTTTCCTGCTATTTCTGGAGATTGAGCACACTTTTTGGAGGCGCCTTCTTGATTGATGCCTTGGGACACACTCCAGCTCCATTTCCCACTCTCCAGCCTCAAATTTAGCCCTTCCAGCCCATTGGCTCATGTGTCCAACTCCCGTTCCCACTCCGTAAGCCATAAATTGTCCGTTCCGAGGTCATTTCTTACCCGTTTTGACTTCTGTAAAACATGTAGAAGTCTTGGCAAGATTTTCTAGGCACTTTAACAGATTGCATTATCCTCCAGGCACCTCACATTGCCTAAATGCACTTCCCTGCTGCCTCCTTATCCTTACTTCCATGGGTTTTTCTCTCTCTAGAAGGGCCAGTTCTAGAGAGAGAAAATAATTGTGAAGCTTTTGTTCATCAAAATGCAATTTTGATGACAATGTCTCATGCCTTCATGAGAAATGTGTTTTCATCTTCTTACCTCAGTTTCATCATTAGCAATGACACCAATCGAGTGCAATTGACATCAATTGAGTCCAATTGATATTAATTGACTGTAAATCATGTAAAATTGGACTCGATATATTAATTGTACTTAATTGATGTCAATTGCATACCAATTGAGTTCAATTGACACCAATTGAACTTAATTGAGTTCAATTGCATACCAATTGAGTTCAATTGATACCAAGTTCAATTGGCACCAATTGACTATAATCATGTAAAATTGGACTCGATATATTAATTGTACTTTATTGATGGCTATTGCATACCAATTGAGTTCAATTGATATGAATTGAATGTAATTGACATCAATTGAGTCCAATTGACATTAGTTGAGTGTAACTCATATAAAATTGGACTCAATTGACATGACTTGCAATTATTGGATGTCAATTGAACTCAATTGGTGTGCAATTGATTGAGTACGATTAATATCAATTGAGTCTAATTTTATATGATTTACACTCAATTAATGTCAATTGGGCTCATTTAATGTCAATTGGACTCAATTGATATCAATTGCACTCAATTAGTGTTAATTCAACTCAATTAGTGTACAATTGATATCAATTGAGTGCAATTGATGTCAATTGAGTCCAGTTTTACATGAATTACACTGCATTAGTGTCAATTGACATTAATTGAGTCCAGCTTTACATGAATTACACTGAATTAGTGTCAATTGACATTAATTGAGTGTAATTCATGTAAAATTGGACTCAATTGACATTGATTGCTCTCAATTGAATTGAACTTAATTGGTGTGTAATTGACATCAATTGAGTGTAATTAGTATCAATTGACTCCAATTTTACATGATTTACACTCAATTAATGTCCAATTCGACTCAATTAATGTTAATTGGACTCAATTGATATCAATTGTATACCACTTGAGTTCAATTGACACCAATTGAATGCAATCAACATCAATTTACTTTGCTTCACTATGCTCATCACTACCACCATTATGATGTGCCAATCATTGAACTGCTCCACTCAGCCACTGTTGCAGTCCTCGACACTTGTTGTTGTAGCTATGCTATACTCTCATTCCTCCACAGGCCTTGCCATGCCTTGCTTTACTTGTCCCTGTAATTTATTCCTTGCTATCTCTCTACTGTTTCCCTGCTTGTTTAAGTTGCCTTGCTTATCGCTCTTACTGCTCTCCTTGATTGGCTAGCCATGTTGTGCTCATGGCTCTAGTGCTGCTCATGATTGAGTACTTGAAATAGATATGCATGGTTGAGGCACCTACAAAGCTAATGTCTTGGTGGCAGCCACCCTAGAAGGCCCACAGCTCTGCTCATTCCACGCTATGCTGCCCTGCTCAGCTTGCTGCTCTTGCTTGTCTTGCTCTTGCCCTACTTGCTTCACCGCTCTATAGATGTAGACATTGGCAAGGCTCTAATGCTTGTGTTGCTAGTACCACCACTTTTTTAATCAGCTAAACATACAACTTGTTGGCCTTCTCGGCCGCTCCTCGGCCTTCTTCTCTTCTTGCCCAGAGTGTAGTAGGGCAATGCAATATTGCTCTAGATAGTTCTAGTTACAATGTTATGATATAGTTATGAAAGCATAATGTAGGATTCAATATGTTATTAAAAGAGAAATGTAGGCTAGCTTTAGATTTATTACATTTTTCAGTAGCTTAGACTAGCTTTACATATGAAAATGATGTTTCAAATATGTGAGTAGCTTGGGTTGTGCCTAGATCTGTATGGATGAATGCTTTGTATTATGTTAGGTAATTGCTTGCATAATGCTCAATGTAGGAGCCCATCAATGAGAAGATGCAACCTTTTCATAAGCTTTTGAAAACTTGATGTCTTCTTGCTACTCACTGATATCTCGTTGTTGTAGCTTCTATCGCAAATCAAGCCGATGTTGAGGTTGCCTCCCTTGTGGATGGTCCTTTCATTGATGCACTTGAGGCTTGAAATATTTTACGCCAATAGCTCAATGGTAGAGCCCTTGCTTGGCCAAGGAAATGGAGGTTCAAATCCTCCTTGGTGCATAAATTTCTTTGGCCCCATCTTTGTTGATGTGGCTTCCTTGCAAATTGGTCCCAGCAAACGGAACCAATGTTATGGCATTGTAGTCGATGCACCACCGGGGGTCTGTACATCATTAAAAGATGTGTAGGGAGTGTTACCATATTATAGTAGTGATGTGTGTGAACACACTTAGGACCGCCGGGGCACTTTTTCCCTCACTAGGAGGTTTTTTCCCCCGTGCATTGTATATACGCCCATTATCTTCTAGGGGCTTGTTATCTTTCATTTTTGGCACTCATAATACACTACTGTGTTGTGCTCAAGCTTCCTCATCTTCTTGAAGTTGTGTGTGCATTCCTGCAACCCTAATTCCAACAATTGGTATCAGAGCAGGCTTCCTCCTCCCGGGCAGCATCACCGGCACCTGCCGCTTCATCTCCTCCGATTGCGACGAGGTTTCACGAGCGTCTGCAGGTTAGTATATGCCGTGGGCGAGCCCGTAGGGCTCGGTCATTTCAGAATTTTGATCTGAAGTCATTTTGCCCTCCGTTTTTGCATTCCAAGTACTGCGCAGGCAAAATCGTCCTACTGTGCAGATTTTCTGTCAAGATTAAAATCTGCAGGACAGGTGCCCATTCGTCTGTTTTGGGCTGTGCTACATAGCACAGGTCGATTTTATACAGGTTTACCTCTTACAGACAGCATTTACATCTAGTAGTACAGTCATTGGCCATGGCTGACAACAATGATGTATTCCGCATGTTGGCTGCTGAGGATAAGTTGGATGGCACCAACTATCCATTGTGGGCATATATGATGCGACATGTATTGGTAGCAAAGGGGTTATGGAACATTGTGCAGGGTATTGATGCACGTCCTATTGTGGCTGGGAATGCTGCAAATACATCAGAAACAGGTACTGTTGATGATGGTGCAGGCACAAGTGCTGTAGCAGCTGTTCGAGAACCACCACTTTCAGCAGAGCAGATTCGTTGGGATGGTAGAGATGCGCAGGCTCATGCCTTGATTGCGCTGTCTGTCAAACGTACCATTATCCCACATATTCGCTCCTGCAGGACTTCTAAGGATGCTTGGGATGTACTTGCCACATTGTATCAGGCAAGAAATGAGGCTCGTGTTGCTTATCTCCGAAAACAGTTGGAGAGTGAGCATATGAACGAAGGTGATTCTATGGATAGCTTTTTGACAAAGATCAAGGATTTCAAAGAGCAGCTCATTTCTGCAGATGAAATCCTGTCAGACAGTTCACTTGTGCAGACTGTTTTGAATGGTCTACCAGATTCTTATCAGGGTTTTGCTTCCACTCTTCGCTTGATGATGAAAGGCAATCCCAATGCCTTATCATTTGAGGAGTTAGTTTCTGTTTTGCTGCAAGAAGACCAGTCAAGGCAAAACAGGAATATTATGCGTGTCGCAGATCAAGCTTTCGTTGCTAGTCAGAGAAGCGGGAAAGGTAAAGCTGGCTTTTCTTCTAGTAAGCAGAAATCTGCAAATGCTGCGCAACCAAAGAAGGAAGACAAAGATGAGAAGAAGGGTGACAAACAGAAGACATTTTGCAAGTACTGTAAGGGAAATGATCATGTCATCAAAGCGTGTCCTAAGCTGGCTGCGAAAGAGGCTAAGAAGAAAGAGGCTGGTATGGCTGTTGCAAATGCCTCTCCTTCTAACAATGAATCTGCTAATGTTGTGCTAGATACAGAATGGGCATTCAATGCGCAGTGCAGTTATGACCCATCTTTGCATGACACATGTATGTCTGCAGTAGATTCAGATGTATGGTACTTTGACAGTGGTGCCACTAAGCATATCACCTCGAAGCGCAGTTTATTCACTTTCCTTGAGTCTGCTCCCACAGGGAATACTGTCACTTGTGCCAATAACTCCTCTTATCCCGTTAAAGGAGTTGGACAGATTGTGCTGAATGTTGCAAATGGCAACACCTTTACACTTTTTGATGCATTGTATGTGCCAGGGATCAAAAAGAATCTGCTGTCAGTCTCCGCATTTGCCAAAACAGGTTTGGTTGTAAAATTTGTGGATGACAGATGTACTGTTCATGATCTCTCTTGTGGTGACATCATTGTAGCATCTGGTTCACTATGTCGAGGGCTGTATAAGCTCAATATGGATGGCAAATGTGTAGAGGATTCAGCATGTGCTATTATGGATACGCAGGCTATTTCAGATGCAAAACTGTGGCATGCACGTTTTGGTCATCTGAATTTTGCAAGTTTGCTGCGCCTGCAGAAATCTGAAATGGTGTCTTCTTTGCCTAAGCTTGAGGCACCTGTCAAGCATGTTTGTGAGGGCTGCATATTGGGTAAAATGCAGCGTGCTTCCTTTCCCAAAGATGGATCAGTGAGAGCTGAACGCAGATTGCAGCTTGTTCACAGTGATGTTTGTGGTCCCATGCAAACTCCATCATTTGGAAACTACCTTTACTTCGTGACTTTCATTGATGATTTTACCAGGCATGCATGGGTATATCCTTTGAAGGCAAAGTCCGAAGTGTTTTTGTGCTTCAAACAGTTTTTGGTTATGGCTGAAAATGTGTCAGAAAGTAAGATGGGCACCCTCCGTTCAGATCGAGGGGGGGAGTATATGTCTTCAGAATTTAATGCATTTCTGGCTGAGCGTGGGATAAAACACCAATGTACAATGCCGTATACACCACAGCAAAATGGTGTGGCTGAAAGAAAAAACAGGTCTCTCATGGAAATGGCAAGATGTATGGTTAAGAGTCAAAGTCTACCACATGGTTTTTGGCTTGAGGCTGTCATGTGTGCCACTTATGTACTAAACAGGTGTCCCACCAAAGCATTACAGGTTGTCACTCCATATGAGGCTTGGCATAGCCGCAAGCCATATGTTGGACATTTACGTGTTTTTGGTTGCTTGGCATATGCATTAGTGCCTGTGCAACATCGCAGAAAATTGGATGACAAAGCTGTCAAATGTATTTTTGTTGGATATAGTGCTGAGAGCAAAGGCTATCGTTTGTATCATCCACAGACAAAGCGCATTTTGGTTAGCCGTGATGTTGTATTTGTGGAAGATGCAGTTCAGCCCTTGGTTTCATGTACTAAGGAGACAGATATCAGCTCACGTGATGTCTATGATACATTGTTGCCTCTTTTCAGTGGTGCACAGTCAAGTGCAATACCTCATGAGGCAGTTTTTCAGCCTATGCAGGTTTTAAATGATGGCACAGATCAGCCTATATCTGATGCAGATGTGCATGATGCACTTGAGGATGAGAGACAAGAGATTGAGGGCTCTAGGAACATGCCTAGATGGCTGGTGCAGACTTTGCGTGACAGCAAGTTGGATGCCCCTTTGTCTAGTCGCACTCGTTCTGGCTCTCATGGTGCCTCTTATGCGTCAGATTGTTATGCATTGGCTGTTTCTAGTATGTGCGATGAAAGTGAGCCTGTTTCATTTGATGAGGCACAAAGTTCAGAAAATTGGATGGCTGCTATGCAAGCAGAATACGATGCTATTATGAAGAATAGTACATGGTCTTTATGTGACTTGCCCCCTGGCAAGAAGGCCATTGGCACTAAGTGGGTATACAAATTGAAGCGTAAGCCTGATGGCACAGTGGATCGCCATAAGGCTAGGCTTGTTGCAAAAGGTTATGCTCAAGAGAAGGGCATTGATTTTGATGAGACTTTTGCTCCCACATGTCGTATGACCACTGTTCGTAGCATCTGTGCATTAGCAGCTCATAATGGTTGGAATGTACATCAGCTGGACATAAAGACTGCGTTCTTAAATGGAGATTTGCATGAGGAGGTGTATGTATCGCAGCCTCGTGGTTTTGTTCAAAGAGGGCAGGAAAACAAAGTGTGCAGGTTAAAAAAGGCTTTATATGGTTTAAAGCAAGCTCCACGAGCTTGGTATGAAAAAATACATGCATATTTGACTGCACATGGGTTTCAGAATAGTCCAACAGAAAGCACTTTGTATGTTAAACGTGTGGATGGTGTACATCTAATCATTGCTCTCTATGTCGATGACATGATGCTCACAGGACCAAATGAGAGTCATATTGCTGATTTTAAGGCTGATTTGAATGCCTCTTTTGAGATGTCAGATTTGGGGCATTTGCATCATTATTTGGGGATACAATTTAAGCAGTGTGATGGAGGTATTGCTTTGTGTCAGACAAAGTATATTGAAACATTGTTGCGGAGATTTGGCCTTGAAGACTGCAAGCCTATTGCTACTCCAATGGAGACAGGTTTGAAGTTGAGTCTTCATGATGCTGGAGATCACTTTGATGTCACACTCTATCAGACAGCTGTTGGTTGCCTCATTTATGTATGCATTACGAGGCCAGACATTCAGTTTGCAGTCTCACAGGTGAGCAGATTTATGCATAGCCCAGGCATTAAGCATTGGCAGGCAGTGAAGCGTATCTTTCGCTATTTGAGTGGTACTCGGCATCTTGGGTTGTTTTATCCCAAGGGGGGATCATTGCCGCCAGATTTACATGTTTTTTCAGATTCTGACTGGGCTGGTTGTTATGACACACGCGTGTCCACGAGTGGTTTTTGCTTCATGCTTGGAAGCTCATGCATATCATGGTTGAGCAAGAAGCAGCCCACTGTGGCCACTTCTAGTTGTGAAGCTGAGTACAGGGCAGCTTTCACAGCTACGGTTGAGTGTGTGTGGCTCAGACGCCTTATGGCTGATTTGGGTGTTGGGCAGCCATCTGCCACCACCATCTTCACTGACAGTCAGAGCGCATTGGCAGTTGCGCGGAACCCAGTGTTCCATGCTCGTACGAAGCACATTGAGGTGCACTACCATTATGTCAGGGAGAGACTCTCTGCAGGAGAGATCAGTTTGGCTTATGTGCCAACACAGGATAACCTTGCAGACCTTTTCACAAAGGCTCTGCCTCGTGAGAAGTTCGAAGCTTTTCGCAAAGCTTTGGGCTTACTCCCTTTTGTGGATTCGTCCACATAGCTAGACACTTCCCTATACATGAGTGCTAGCTCTTGTTCACCGCATCACTCCAGGGGGGATTTGTTACCATATTATAGTAGTGATGTGTGTGAACACACTTAGGACCGCCGGGGCACTTTTTCCCTCACTAGGAGGTTTTTTCCCCCGTGCATTGTATATACGCCCATTATCTTCTAGGGCTTGTTATCTTTCATTTTTGGCACTCATAATACACTACTGTGTTGTGCTCAAGCTTCCTCATCTTCTTGAAGTTGTGTGTGCATTCCTGCAACCCTAATTCCAACAGGGAGGCCGTCAAACTCACCCAATCATGGTGCCACCGTCATGGTTAGGGATGAAGTAGACGAGGTGGAGAGAGAGGGGGCTAAGGTGACGAGGATACTTCAAAGGGGTAAGAGTAACAAGAAATAAATAAAAAGTAAATAAATGAAATGGAAGTGAACAAGATAACCAAATTTTATAAACAACTCACTCCACTCACCTCACTCAACTCACTCCACTCTCCAATCTCACCTCACTCCACACCCACTTCAAAGAAATGGTAAGCCTCTCTCACTCACTTCTCACACTCCATAGTTCAAGCACACTTGCTCTATTGCACCTAGAGTAGAGATAAAAGTAGAATAAGAAGAAGAAGCCAATCCTTAAGCTAAGAAGTAATACCCAAGCATCCACCTAGGTCTCTTACACCTAAGAGAGCTTTATAGTAAAACATCATGGACTCAAGAGAGACACATTTAAGATGGATCCCCAACTTGGGCTAGAAGATAATGAGTATCTCCCTCCCCTTCCTCTCATTACATAGAAAGTAAGGCTCATCCCATATGCCACATGTCAAAGGTGAGTCCTCTCAATTACAATCAATAGTGAGAGGGCAAGCCCACATCCCCTCAAAACCATTGACTTTTGTGCATAAAAAAGTGGGAAATGTGTGTCTATGTGCACAAACATAATGAGATACAAGGGCGAATCTAGGCAGTTAACAACTTGACCTTGAAAGTAAAAGCTATGTAGAGATGCACAAGCTTCTCCACAATATGACATAATGCATGTAGTAAAGACAAGGAATTTTGAAACTAGCACCTTTTGATACGTTATACATGCATTTTAGTGTCTTCAAGTCCCCTACCATGTACCATTCTACCTTATAATTTCCTAGTCCCTCAACTTCCAACTTAGCTCCATTGCATAGGGACTTTATTACCTCCATATAACAAGCGTATAATAGTCTGATGAAAGACCCAGTTGAGTACTTCAAAGTCCTCACTGTCGACCTCAAATGGCCGAAGCCACCAAATGTTTTGTTTTAACTAGACACTAAAGTTATTTTGGTGGTATTTCTCCTTCTTCTTCTTCTTCTTCTTTCTAGCTTGGTTCAATGGAGACTGCTCTATAGCTCTATTCATCAAAGTAATGACACCCTTTCTAGCCTATTATTCTTCCATATCTCACTTTCATCAAGTGTCATTACAAACTTTGCCACCCCTTTTGCTTTGACATGTGAGAGATTTTAGAACTTTATCATTGCCTTTTGCATAGTCTCAAGGTAAAAGAAGACATTGTTATACTCATCATATGACATAGCCCTCTTCTTTCCTTGATATGTGCTTTGGTGCATTGGCTCCCTCACCATCTTCATTACGTGTTCATTAATATGTTGTCGGTCTCTCCTCACATGCAGTGGCTGAGGGAGTAAACTACCCATGAGTTTATTTTGCTTCATCTTCCCTCACATAGCCTTGCAAAGTTATGAGTATACCTCAAGACTCATTCCTACATCATCCATAGTTTTTTGTACCTCCTCTGATGCAAGTTCATTTTCCCTCAAGAAATTCTCAACACATTTTCTCCTGAATTTTTTAAAAGTTTTCTCCTCCAAGAAACCTCATGTGGGCTAATACAGGTACAACATCACTAGAATACTATGCCACAACATGTAAATCTCTGTTTCTCTTGTTTGATTGAAGATAAGACCTATAAAAAATTGAATCTTACATAAGAGACAACAATGCGGAGGAATGAAAATAGTTATGTAAGCTATATGTTAAAGAAAAGGACACTGCACCTTGCTGCTGAGATTCTTTTAATGCAACCTCCACTTCCACCCTTTAAATTCTCTATATTTTTTAGTGTTATCTCCCTCATAGGAATACCTAGCAATGTTCACCTTGTTTACCCTGGCTAATCATTTTTGAAGATTATCAATCCTATTAGAGCTCTCTTTAAGCTCTTCCCTTAGTTGAGTGACCTCTCCATTCTGTTGCACATGTAGTAAGTGATTCCCCAGCTTCAAAACCTCACCTATAGTAGTAAGACAGAGTGTGTATCCTAGAAGCCCTCCATAACCATCTACTACAAACTTAAGTAATGAAGTGCAGCTTTGAAATGAACTTAATCAATGAAAAAGTTATTAAATAGAGGTCCACTTCTTGAGATTGGATCAAGGAATACACACTCCCATCTATCCAAAAATCCAATTTCCTTCCTTCCTATAAGTCGCATTTTAGCTACTGTAGACTTTGGGATGGTATTTGTCATTCCTCTCTTGTGCAAGGGCTCATATTCATTTTCAAGCTCAACATGAAGATGATAAAGTTTTCGCTTTGGAGAACCTTGACCTGCCATAGAATAATACAAGCAAAGAAGTAAGATTATAGATCGGATGTGGAGAAAAAAAATAAATTGTAGATTCGAGATGGAGAAAAAGGGGAGAGGAACTCAATTTTTTGAATTTTGTTCAATAAATGAGATAGAGAACATGTGATGTTGGAAGTTCAACTAACTTGTACATAAAGAAGAAGATTCTTTGTCCCTAAATCCTAGGAAGAATCCTAGTGAACTTTTCATGATGTTGACATAATAAGGGTAAAAGTAAATGTTTCACCCCATATTTTATTTCAACTACCCTTACTTTGGAATTTTATTTTCCAAAATGATTTTCTCGCTCAAAGACTGCTTACAGGGCTAACATGTGACCTCAAATTTCCTCTAATGCATATATATATATATATATATATATATATATATATATATATATATATATATAGGTGAGGCCTCATGTGACTCTTGAACTACCCTAGCCTTTTAACCCTTCTTGTAACACCCCTTTAGGCAATACGCTCTCGCATCTGCATTATAGGCCAAGATGAGGCCACCACCAAGATAAGTTGATGAACAAACTCTCGCTATGACTACATATGTTGATGAAAAACCATCATGAAAATTATTGCCATAATCCACATTAAGATCTATGATATCATCATGAGTTATGCAAGAATTCTCAATCATATGAACATCATCCATATCACAATCATGCTTACCATCATCACACATATCCACAAAATTATCAATATCATCATGAGAAATGATAGTATGCTCTAATGCAAACTCCATTGCATTATGACTC
>NC_141063.1:40267385-40337385 GCF_041138505.1 Cibotium barometz
TGACTATCTCATGTTTGTCTTGCTTAAATGAGTGTATTTTTGAGACAAATGTGTGCTTAACACCCATTTTTGAGAAGGCTACCATAAAGTCCTCCTCTAAGCTGTCTAGGGTCTCTTTTATATCTGGTTCTAAGGTTTGGAACCGTGATAATGCCTTACCCTCTGAAGTTAAGCCAAACCCTTCTACCTTAGTGTGCGTGTCCGTTACGTGTTCTTCATGCACTACTTACTGTTCTGGGAATGTTTCGGGAATGCCGGAATAGGAGCATGAAACGTCATCAAAGAGAAGGAAAAGGTGTCGAGAAGCATGACAAGAGTAGCAAATGATTTTTTCAGAGATACTGACTATTTTTAGTAATTTACTATTTTTAATCGGTATGGAAGTTCGATGAAATATGGAGTGGGTCCATGGTAAAGTGTGATTCAACCTGGTCATCTTGAGTATAAGAGTACTGCAGTTAGATATTGGAGCGTCAGAATAAGAGAATTAATAAGTAATTAACTATTTTTAGCTAAAAGTGGAGCATATGGAGTCGGGTGGGCATGTGGGTTCATTAATTGCGAAGCCTATGTCAACCTCTTCATTTCAAGTACTCAACTTCATCCAATGGATTACCGAGCTACCAATAGGAATTTTACCCGTCCTCTAGGTACGGGGAATGTTTAATATGTTAATATTCATGGGATTCCCATCACTCAAATGAAAGCCAACTATATTGTAATCAGTGTATTTTTTTTGGGGAGGTGCCTGTGTTTTTTGCTCGACCATTTGGCGATAAAATGTCAAATTTTGAGCAAACTTATTGGATATGTGCCAAGGTTTATAATAAAATTTTGATCAAAATTATATTCCCAAACACTATTTAAGTCAAAATAGTCAATGAATTATAGTTAACTTTCATTTTAAAGAAGTATTTTGCTAAAGTTTTACATAGATTCACTTAATTACAAGAAGTTTTCTAGATACAAGCTTGTAAATTTGGCTACAAAACTACATATATCTTACATAAGGCTCATATATTTGGCGATCATATATAAACTTCTAGCCCTAATGATAGCCAAAACCCTAGGATTAAATTTGTGTTTTTAGCCAAATTGGCGATATATAGCCAAAAAAATTTACACTGATTGTAATATCATTGTGGGCTATTTTTGGTGGGCTCATCTGGAGTTCCAAGTTGTAACTATTGTGAGCCATAGATCAGTGGCCTTGGCCGGCCAAGTGAGTAAGTGAGTGTGAAACCAAGAGTTCTAAAGTGAAGAAAGATAAAGTACAAAGAATGTCATTTTTGAAAGGAGCTTGTGTGGGCATTCTATGAGGAGCACTCTTGAGCACTCTTGAGCTCCAAGCTTCCATAGCTTACTTGTGTACTCTAGTGAGCCCCAAGCCATTCTCCTCTCTATTCTATTTACCCGTCTATTTACTGCATTGTACTCTCTTGCTCAAGCTACTCCAAGCTTGAAGCCTAATTCAATGAAGTGGATTTTCTCTCTCCTATTTGCTAAAATCTCTTGATTAATTAATATGTGTGCTGATTTAGCTTAAGCTTCTCACTTTGTGTGTGTGTATGTAGCTAGTATGCGTGCATAGAGTGATGAAAACCACATTCATTTTTCCAATGTGCATGGTTTATGCTTTGAATCACTTGTGGCTTTGAGGGATTAGCATCAATTAGATTAGATTTAGATTAGTAATTTGCTAATTTTCTTGCTCATTCGATGTGATTTGGTGTGCATGCTTAATGTTGACTATGTGTGTAGATTCCTTGCTAGTGAGTAGTGTAATGTAGTGAATGCATTCTTGCTTGCTTGTAAAGTTTGAGTGGATCTTACATGTTAGGAAGGTTGAGTACGGCTACAAATTCCACCATTAATTAGTTTTAAGGTTGATTAATTAGCTTTAAGATCGAGAGAGAGTCTTCCTTGCATGTGTATGCTTTGTATATAGAGATGCTTGTCTAGATTTGAGTGTATGTGTGCATAGAGTGTGTGAGTTGAGGATTGGTAAGTGTATGTGCTAGTGCATTCATCTTCTTGTGAGATTGACTCTACGCACTAATCCGGGTTAGAGTCCTCGGGACGATAGAATTACAAAACTCATTGGTCAAGAGCTCTTGCTTTCCCGTTGACTATAACATAGGGGACTTAAGGGCCTTCCATTAGCATTACTGCCGGGGAACAAAAACCCTATGGTTAGCCGAGTGCCAAGCGTGTACGCTTACCTAAAATGATTAGCTTCGTGCGGTTACAAAATCGACAGATAGGATTAGGTATGGGCATTGGGTGTGTGATCCCAAGGGCGTCGTTTAGGCTATTGCTTCATTGATACCATCAACAAGCATGGAAGTAGGAAAATCGGCAAAAATCATGCGAGCTACAAACTCGGAGGAAACTCCATGTAGACTGTATCCATACTCTAATGAACTACTACGTATTCTTTTGAACCACGTTTATAACATTTTAATGTCTTATACTATAAAGACTCACCTGTCATACGACTTGTAGGCATTCTCTCTGAGACAGGACGCTGAATAATCGACTTAGACAGTTGACCTTGCCTTGCTAGTCCCTCCCTTTTTGGAAGGTTTACGTATTAGAGTAACCTCCATGCTCTCTTCTTCTTCCTCCTCCATAGGAAGGGGCCGTGACATGCTCGGAGGATTGTTATTGTTAATGCTCTTCTTACCTTTCTTGGACGCAGATTTGCTTTGTGGGAGTACATTGGTGTTCTCCCCATCCACTACAACTGTGGTACTTGCAGGCTTTTCAATAGTGGGGTTATCATCAAGAAAAACTTTAATTTGCAAGAACAAAAAGAAAAGTATATTAACAATAGGCTACCTGAATTTTAGAAAACTAGAAAAATGCATGGAAGACAAGTTACGTACGGGCATGTAGTTGCTGCTCACATTTGGGTACAACTCCAAGAGGATATTCCAACCACCATGGACATTTAGAGCATTCCCATGGAGTGATGCTCTTCTCCACCAAAGAAGGGGAGAACAATGTCTTCTCATCGTTCACATCCTTCCACTCCTCAATCTCAACGGGCATCTCAGTAATTGTTTTTAGACGCACACATGCACTCCAAAAGCCATCTTCAAAAAATAAAGATTAAGTGTGCATTCACGAGCCATATGTGAGGACATTGAAAGAAAAATGAATACCTGAATAGTAGACGCTTGCTTGAGTTAAGAATCTCAGGCAATGTCACTGAAACTAAGGCACTCTTCATAGTACCTAGAATGTGTGAATAAGCTAGTGCAACATGAACTCTACGTGAAGCTTTGTAGAATGCCTCAAATGTTTTTGGTAATTGAGAACCCTCCACCTCTAACTTGGCAATAAGGATAGAGACCTCCTCAAACATGGCATGCTAATAAGCTTTGCACTCCATATAGAAGCGCATTTTCTTGTAGTCCGCAAAATGGGTGCAAGTTTGCGTCCTTCAATTTTGTTAATGTCATGAAGTGCAAAAGCTCTTTATGCGTAGGTATACATGACATTTCACATGTAAATTATAAACACTCCTAAAAACAAACAAATATTAGAACTAATTACTCATAAAAAAGAAATACTAACCTCTTAATTGATATCTTGGCTGTACATAAGCTATATAGCTTGTCACGAGTGATCCCCACCATAGTTTTGTCTGTCCAGTCCTTATGGTAGAGCAAAGAAAAGAACTCCTCGCCATGAATTGGATTCACTATTGAAAGGTACTTATACCCACTATCTCGAAGCTTTTCCTCCTCATATTTTGTTACTGTCTCCATCTTCTTTTTGAACTCGTCTCCCTCCAACCCCAAGCTTCTTAGTTTCTTTCATTGCTCAGTCAAAAATGTTTCCCATTTTCCCTTTTTTGTGTAATGAGTTTTCAAATAACATTACGTGAGAAGGAATCCTCCCAAAAGATTACAAAACGTAAGTTGAATGAATGCATACCTTCCAAACCAGCTGAGGTATGAGAATACAAGGACCTCTACTCAAGAGTCACTACAAGAGCTTGAGGGCATACCGACGCTCAAATACCGACGCAAATGTCGAGCGTCGGTATGCCCGTCGTAATATTGGAGGATACAAGTTTGGCGGGGTAATTTTAAATTTTGGTTTACCGACGCTCATACCGACGCTCATACCGACGCTCATACCGACCCTCATACCGACGCTCATACCGATGCTCATACCGACGCCTATACCGATGCCCATACCGACGCCCGTAAGTTTTTCACAGCCGAGAGCCTATTTTCTGGTTTTTTCGCAGCGTTGCTCTGTTCGAAGGTTTTGTGTCCAAACTCCCTCTCTCCTTCACTTACCATCCTCCCTACACACCATACTCCCTCTCTCCTTCTCTCCTAACTCCCCCCTCCTCCCCCCCTATTTCTCCTACCCCTTATCTTCTCTTTCTTTCTATGGTTATGTTGATTTTCCCCTTTTTTTTTGCTATGGTAATGTTGATTTGTGTTTTCTTGTTTTCTGTTTGTGTGTTTTTGCAGGAGGGCAAGTATTCTCTACACGCGTATCTTGTTTGAGGTAAGTGCCCTAAACTCTAGCTCTTTTTTGCTTCTCTCAATTTTCAATATGCCCCATTGTGGGAGTTGGGGTAGTATAGGCATGCCTTTATGCATGGGCATAGCCATGCCTAAGCTTGGCTATGCTTTTCCTTATGCATGGGCATAGTCAAGCGTAGGCCAAAGGCAAGTAAGGCCACACAAGGGTTTTGTGTTTAATCTCTATGCTAGCTCCCCCTCCCCTTCCCTTTCTCCTACCCCCTTATCTTCTCTTTCTTGTTGATTTTGCCCTTTTTTTTTTACTATGCTAATGTTGATTTTGTGTTTTTTTGTTTTCTATTTTTGCATATTTTTGCAAGAGGGCAAGGGTATCTTGTTTGAGGTAAGTGCCTAAACTCTACCTCTCTTTTATGCTTCTCTCAATTTGAAAAATGCCCCATTGTGGGAGTTGGGTAGTATAGGTATAGTCATACCTTTATGCATGGGCATAGGCTAGGCATGGCTATGCCCATGCATAGCCAAGCCTTGGTCAAAAGCAAAAAAGGTCATGTATGGCCTTTTTTTCTTGGATATGCATGAGCATAGCCATGCGTATGCTTTTCCTTACGTATGGGCATAGGCCAAAGGCAAGAAAGGCCTAGCCATGCATAGCTAAAGCCTAGGCATAGCCATGCATAGCTAAGCCTAGGCCAAAGGAAAACAAGGCCACGCAAGAGGCTATGCAACCACGGCTGCATAGCCTCTTGTGTGGCCTTATTTGCTTTGACCTAGGCTTGGCTATGCCAAGCCTAGTCCAAAGGCAAGCAAGGCTTGGCCATGCATAGCCAAGCCTAGTCCAAAGGCAAGCAAGGCTTAGCCATGCATAGCCAAGCCTAGTCCAAAGGTAAGCAAGGCTTAGCCATGCATAGCCAAGCCTAGGCATAGCCATGCATAGCCAAGCTTAGGCCAAAGGAAAGCAAGGTCACACAAGAGGCTACGCAGCCGTGGTTGCATAGCCTCTTGTGTGGCCTTATTTGCTTTGGCCTAGGCTTGGCTATGCATAGCCAAGAAGTTTAGGCCAAAGGCAAGCAAGGCTTAGCCACAAGCCTAGGCCAAAGACAAGAAAGGCTTAGCCATGCATAGCCAAAGCCTAGGCATAGCCATGCATAGCTAAGCCTAGGCCAAAGGAAAGCAAGGCCACACAAGAGGCTATGCAACCACGGCTGCGTAGCCTCTTGTGTGGCCTTATTTGCTTTGACATAGCCATGCCCATGCATAGCCTAGGTCAAAGGCAAGCAAGACCCATGCATAGCCAAGCATAGCCAAGCCTAGTCCAAAGGCAAGCAAGGCTTGGCCATGCATAGACAAGCCTAGTCCAAAGGCAAGCAAGGCTTAGCCATGCATAGCATATACACTCCCTTAGACACCCCCATATACACACCCCAACCTTCAGGCATGCCCACACCACAAACCTTACGCCCATACCAATTTTACCATTTCATTTTACAAATTTTATGCTTTACTGGTGCTGTCTGTTTGCTGTTTGATCCTGTTCATTGCAGGCAGTCAGGCAACAGCCAGGCAGCAGCATTTTGCCCAGAAAAAAATTTGGTACAGCGTCGGTATGAGCGTCGGTATAAGCGTCGGTATGAGCGTCGGTATGAGCGTCGGTATAAGCGTCGGTATGAGCGTCGGTAAATATCCCCGACAGTTATACCGACGTTACGGTACCGACGGTTATACCGACGACGAGGCTTTTTTATACCCCGTTATATTTCGTCGGTATAAACGCCGGTATTAGGCTAACATGTAGTAGTGAGTAAGTCTCTCCCAAATGGATAGCTTATTTGCCACACCAAACTTTTGGAACATGAATGTCTCATGTCCAAGGTTTGGTGTGGTTGTGGCCCTTGCTATTTTGAAAACATACAAGCATTAATTTAACATCTAGAAGCATATCAATTTAAAGGAGGAGAATTTGGGAAACTAGGAGAATTATAGAACACTCACTCATTAGTGGTTCCCAATGCCAAGATAAGTTCACCCTCTTTCTTTTTGTCAACTTCAATGAATTGACAGCTCACACATACGTGGTGAGCCTCATCATCGGGAAACTCTAATTAAATATAAACCACATATGTTTCAATCAAGGGAAACAAAACAAAATGGAAAGTAGAGTTATGTCTTTAAAAAATTCAAAGGTTACCTTCATTTATCCTTCTCTACCATGTCTTCAACCTGTGATTTCCATCGTACATATGAAAGAACTTTCCACGTAGGTCTTCCCACTAGCTGGCTCTCAAAATGTGCATTCTTAGCTTGCCATATAGGATCCCATGTTTCTACAATATCCTAGGTAACTTTCTTCACCTCTCCATGATGACCCTTTAGGGAAACTGTGAAACATCCCATAGTCTTCACATAACAAGCATGGTCAAACAATGGAATCAACCAAGATGCCTCATCCCAGGCTACTCTTACGGCTTCGGTTGCAATCAACTAACATAAAGGAACCAATGGTGGTGGAGAGTCACGCATCACATAAAACTGGCTCATGACATCATTCATAGGCCTAATGGTACAATCTCCCCAAACACTCGACTATGCTTTGTCTCTTCATCCCCCTCTTCATGACTATGCTCAACATCACCTGTCTCCTCATGTAAGACCAAAGTGCGCACAATGTTTGATTGAGGAGTGACCATATCATGCTCCATTGTTGATGGGCCTCGATTTGGGGTGCCCAACAAGACATTAGAGGCTCCATCCACAAACATATCTACGGATGCCTCTCATCAATATACTTACATATTTTTGGTCTTTTGACACGTTTCTTAGGAGTTGACAAGGGTAAAACTCGAGACGATCCATCCTCGTGATGTATAGTCCTTTTTCCCAAAGGACTTGAGCAGAGTACCATAGACCCTTGGCCTCTACCCTTTTGCTTCTTAGATCTCTTTGGGGCCATTGAACAATCTGCATTTTAAAATGAATATATATGACCACCATATCTACACAATGAATATATATGACCACCATATCTACACAATGATGACCACTTTCAATATGCTACCATCATATCAATCAAACAATCATATCAATTAAAAGTGCTTATTATAAATGTCTTCCTAAACCCTTCCACCTCATTCAATAGAGTCATGGAAAAAGGGACAGCTCTCCCCAGCACATACTCTTTTCATTTAAGGAAGCACCCTTGTAAGGGCCCTCCCCTCATCCCGCGGTCACTTTTTGAGAAATTGGGCACCAAATTTGGTGTATCTGTGTCCAGAGTGTTACACTTGCATGGTTGACCATTTTGGGCACGATGGACATTTAGACGAGGAAGTAAGATTGGTCCCGGACATGCCATATTCTGATTATTCCATAATTGGCACTCCCTCTTGGGCGCTCGCTAGAAATGGGCCGATGTCAATGTGTGGAGAGGAGTGATCTTTGACCGGACAATTAAGCAACCACAAAAGACAAGTGGGAATGGCCCCTAAGGCAGGGACCATTTGATTTATTTATTTATTTATTTATTTTAGCTAATATTTTTTTATTCTGGGCCTTCTCTCCCACGCTTCCCTCTCAGCGTGGCGCCCACGCCAAGTCTCTCCCTCTCTCTCTGCCGTGCTCAGCGCACTACCTCCTCCTACATAAGAGCTCTCTCTCGCAAAGGGGAAGCACACTTGGATACCACAGGCACGCACACACTCAATCTCTCTCCCGCTCTCTGCTGGACGCACACACACCTTTCTTTCTCTCTCTCTCTCTCTCTCTCACGCACACACACACCCTCTCTTTCCTTTCTTTCTCTCTCTCTCTCTCTCTCCTTTCCAGGAAGGGCAGCAGTAGTAAGGCTGCTGCTGCAGCAACCAGACGAGGGGAAACAATCCATGATGAGCTTGCAAAGCAAGGTACTGCTGCAGCAGAGCAGCTGGTCACAAGGGCAGTGCTCTCATGGTCAAGTACGCCAAGTGTGGTGCTGTCCCAAGGTAGCCAGCAAGGGAAAGGAAAGTCCATGACGAGATATCCAGGCAGGGCCTATGCGAGTCTCATATTGGGCTGGGTGGTGCTCTTGGGGAACATGTATGCCAAGTATGGTGCGCTCTTCTATAGTCTGTCGCCAATAAAGGGAAACAAATACCATGACGGGCTTGCAAGGCTAGGGGTTACCGCTGTAGACAAGGGGAAACAAATCCATGCCGTGATGGCAAGGCAAGGTCGCTGTAGAACGACGTTGAGCTGGGCAATGCTTTGGCAGACATGTATGCAAGTGTGGCGCTCTTCTCCATGCGCAAAAGTCCCAAAGAATCTCCCTTCTCACACCGTTGTGTGCTGGAATGCACTGATTGCAGGATATGCTCAAAACGGGCATGGCCGATAGGCTCTGGACTGTTTTAAACAAATGCAGAGCGAGGGTCTCCTGCTAAATAAAGTGATCCTATGCGTGCAACCTTAAAGCCTGCGCTGCGATTAGAGCCATTGGCAAGCGGAATGCACAGTCCAGGAAGGGATCAAAAGGCGTGGGCCGCTGCAAAACTTCCGCAAGGGGAAGAAAGTCCATGACGAGATATCAAGGTTGGGACGGCTGAAGCATTATATTGTGTTGAATGTTGTTCTCGTGGTCATGTAGGCCAAGTGTAGCGCTGGTTCATAGGGTGGGACCACCTCAACAACAAGCCAAACCCAAGGTACGCCGACTTTAAGCATAAAGAATGTGTGAGCCTTTGAATGGATAGCCGGGATACTCCATCTTGGGTTATCAAAGAGCTTAGAAGTAGAAGTGGAGGAGGATCCCCAGGAGACCCAAGTCATAGATCAAAGTCTTAAATAGATTCTTTTGTAGCCTCACTTGGGGCTCTGAAACAAAGATCTTGTTAGAGGCCCCAGCATACACGATGATCTTTTGCTCACATGCTCTAGTGATCATACACGGGAAAGGTGATGAACTTTGAAAGGCAAACGAGTTACTGAACATGCATAAGAGCAGCAGCAATTTGGTCATATGGGCTGCATTAATAGCAGGCTATGCTAAGAGGGCACAGTCGAAAAGCTTTAGATTGTTTTGAACAATTGTAAGGCCGGGGCTTGTGGCAGAGTAGCAGATAAGAGGGAACAAATCCATTACTGGATTGCGAGGTATGTGCCCTGATTGGTGTAGCTGAGCAAGGGTTAACAATTCTATTGCGAGAATCACAAGGTAAGGGAGCGGCAGAACGACATTGGGTTAGGAAATTGCTCCGTGGGCATGTATGTTAAGGCCTCCCTTCTCGGATTGTTGTCCCTTGGAGTGCATTGAAAACAAGATATGGCCAAGAGGATCAGGCCGAGCAAACACGAGGCTACTTTGAAGAGATGCAACAAGAGGGCAGCCTTTCCAAAGTGCAAGGACACATGCTTGTGTGCTTAATATAAGCAGCCATCTAGGAAATGGGTAGATGTCAATGTGGGGGGGCTTGGGAATTTGAACAGGTATTAGAGCTAGATAAATGCTAAGAGACAGCTTATGTTTTAATGGTGCAAGTATAGGCCGTAGTTGTATGCTAGAGAAGGTCAGAGACATTGAAGCCACGAGACTAAGGAACAAAGCATGGATCCCTCCAAGTGATGGGACAACCGGAGCAGCAACTGAAACCCTTGGTGGCCCGACTTCAAGTCCATAGTCACCAAGGAGTCCTTGTGGAAGGGTAGCTATGACAATCAATCTTGGGTCCGAGAGGAACTCTTCCACTGAGGGTTAGGCCTAGAGCATCAACAAACTGGAACGGTGAATAATCCAGGCGTGGTGATAGGATGCAGGAGGTAGGGGGAGGAAGTCTATGTCAAGATATCCAGGTAGGGGCTGCTAGAGCATCATATTGTGTGGGACTATGCTCAAATAGACAAGTATGCCAAGAAGGTGCTGATGTTACTTTAATGAAATGCATAAACATCATAAATTCCCAAGCATAATAAGAATTTATTATCTTATTTATGTGATAAATAAATAATTATGCATAATTAGGAAACTATTCATAGATGAGAGTACTCTCTCATAAGAGGAGCATATCATAAGAGCATAACATTATGATGAGAAAATAATAAGATGTATGCTCAAAATTTACCTCCTCCACGTAAGTTGGGTGACAGCTTGACATAGCCCACTTTCTGACCAATCAGATTCAAGATAAGGGAGACTTTCGCCCCTTTCCTTAATTACCTAGCCACCTTATTAATTAACTTTCCCAGACTAGCCCACTATAGCCCCTTTTCTGTCCAATAGGAAACAGGATAAAGTTGACTTTCCTTTTCCCAGCTTGAGTTGCCTCATCAGCTCAATCTTATCCTCTTATCCACTCTTATCCTAAGGTTCCTATATTGATTTAAATCCCACATCCTAAGGTACTTCTATTCATTTAATCAACCATTGTAAAATGGTTAATTATCTAGACATTCAAATGTGCATAGATTTGCACGGGGGTACACAATTGCACGAGAATGATTGAAAAAGGACCATCTTTATTGATTTAACAAATATGTACATGATAGGCTTGGATATACACAAGGCCTAGTAATGGGGACATTACATAAGTAGTCTTTTGAGTGAGGAAATTAGAAGAAAATCTATAGACTCCAAGTCCGGAAGTGCTTACAGTGTACAGTCTCATGGTCACTCTTGTTCTCGATACAAATCTCAAGGCAAGTCTAAATCGCATAGCAAATCTCGTGCCGAAAAACACGTTGAGTGCTATCATTGTCACAAGAAAGGGCACATCAAGAAAGATTGTTATGCGTGGAAAAGAGAGCAAAAGAAAAAGCAAGGTGACAAAAAAGACTCTTCAAATGCAAAGACTGAGAAGACAAACGATAAGGGCAAAGCTACACTTGAAGAGCTTGATGCCAATTTTGTTGAATCAGTAGCTAATGATATGCATGTGGTTGAATCCAGTGAAGACACAAAAGATGTCTTGTATGCACTACTTCTACTCTGTCATTTGATGCATTGGTCGCCAATGATGGTGCATATGCCCAGGATTGGATGCTTGACTCTGGTGCATCTTATCATGTCACGCCGCATAGACAGTGGTTTTCTACGTACAAGCAAGGTCACTATGGCAGCGTTAGACTTGGCGATTCTTACACATGTGAAATCACTGGTATTGGAAACATATGCTGTGAGTTTCCAAATGGCTCTTCGTTCATGTTGCAGAATGTTCCTCATGTGCTTGCATTGACTAAGAGTCTTATCTCCACTGGTCAGCTTGATGACATTGGTTATCACACAGTCTTTGGTAGCCAATCATGGAAAATCATGAAGGGTTCTATGATCATAGCTAAGGGAGTCAAATGTGGTTCGTTATACCCTATGCACGTCTCTTTTGTAAATGAAAATATTGTCGCCATTACCGAGCTGCCGTCTACTTCCTTGTGGCATTGCCGGTTGGGACATATTTCAAAATCTGGAATGGAAAGTTTAACTCATTTAGGCTATTTGCCTGTGTTACCTTATTCGGACTTTCCATTTTGTGAATTCTATGTTTATAGCAAACATGCTAAAAGCAGCCATAAGAGTCTTGAAAAGAAGAAATTAGAGCCATTGGATTTGGTTCATAGCAATGTGTGCGGGCCTATGCCAACTGGGGGAGGTCTCTATTTTATGACTTTTATAGATGATGCTATGAGAAAGGTGTGGGTTTACACTATGGCTGGCAAGGATGATGTGTTATCTATGTTCAAGAAATTCGTAACTCTCGTTGAGCTTCAGTCAAGCAAGAAACTTAAATGTTTACGGACTGACAACGGTGGAGAATATGTTTCTAGAGAGTTCAAGGATTTCTGTGAAAGCAAAGGTATTCGTCGTCGTGAGCTTACAGCTCAATATACACCGTCTCAGAATGGGGTAGCAGAAAGAATGAATCGGACAATTCAAGAAAAAGTTATCTCCATGTTGTCTAATGCTCGCTTAGCTGAGACATTTTGGGCTGAAGCTATGAATACAACAGTTCATTTGATCAATCGATCTCCCAGTAAAGCTTTGGATTCAGCAATTCCAGAAGAGGTTACAAACACTTGCGTGTCTTTGGCCGTGAAGCGTACATGCATGTACCTAAGGAGCTTAGAAAGAAGCTTGAATCAAAGTCACGTAAATGCATTTTCTTGGGATATGGCGAAAGTGGCAAAATGGGTTATCGTTTATGGGATCCTGAAGCACGTAAGATTGTGCGCAGTAGCCACATCATATTCAATGAAAAGGTTATGCATAAGAAATCTCCTAAGGATGTTGAATACAGAAAGGTCACATTTGAAGATGTGGTGCCTCCAAAAATCGTTCAAAATCCACAAGTTAGTGGTGATGCAACTCCTAATGATGGTCATACAGCTAATGATGAAGCTAACACCAGCAGTCAGCCATTGAGACGGTCTACAAGAGTCTCAAATCCGCCTGAGAGATTTGTACCAGGTGCAGATTATGCTCACTGACTGTGGTGAACCATCATGTTATCGTGAAGCTATGCAAGCTACTAATAAGAGATTATGGGAGTGTGCTATGAAATCAGAGTATGACTCAATTATTGTAAATAAAACCTGGGACTTAGTGTCTTTGCCTAGTGGAAAGAAAGCTTTACCATAAAGGTGGGTATATAAGCTGAAAGTTACATCTGGAGATGAATAGCCTAAGTACAAGGCTCGTTTGCTTGGAAGCTAAAGAGGATATGGATTTGGTCCAAATGGATGTGAAGACTGCATTTCTTCATGGTGATCTCCACGATGACATTTATATGCAGCAAAGAACCAGAAGGATTTGCGGTGAAAGGCAAAGAGATTTTGGTATGCAAATTGAAAAAGAGTCTTTATGGCTTAAAACAGGCACCCATACAATGGTATCAGAAGTTTGATACTTTTATGCAGTCTCAGAATTATCGTCAAAGCCAAGAAGATCCGTGTTTGTACACGAAGAGAATGACAGATGGGTCATTGTTGATCTTGGTTTTGTATGTTGATGATATGCTTATTGCTGGGAAGAATACACATGAGATTATTCTTTTGAAGAAAAGCCTGAGTGAAACTTTTGCCATGAAAGATTTGGGCAATGCCAAACACATTTTGGGTATGCGCATCAAGCGAGACAGATCCCAGAGGTTACTCTATTTGTCTTAAGAAGCCTATATTCGTAAGGTTTTGCAGCGTTTTCACATGGAGAGGGGGAAGGCATTGAGTACTCCATTGCCTCCATATGTAAAACTTAGCAAAAATGATGCTCCCAAGTCTGATGAGGAAAGGGCCAGCATGGCCAAGATTCCATATTGCTTAGTTGTTGGTTGTCTCATGTATGCCATGGTTGCAACTAGACCAGACATTGCTTTTGCAGTGGGAGTTGTAAGCCGTTTTATGGCTGACCCTGGTAGAAAGCATTGGGATGCAGTTAAAGGGATACTACGTTACTTGAGTGGAACAGCAGACAAGTGCTTACGCTTTGGTGATGGTGATGCATCCATTGTGGGTTACACAGATGCAGATTATGCAGGGAATGTAGACAACAGAAGATCTACATCTGGCTATATTTTCGCATTTGCTGGAGATGCTATTTCTTGGAGATCTTGCTTGCAAGATTGTACGTCATTGTCTACTACTGAGGCCGAGTATGTTGCAGCATCTGATGCTAACAAAGAAGCTATCTAGCTTGCTCGTCTAGTGGGAGACTTGGACATCATTAGGGGCAGATTCCAGTATTGCATTGTGATAGTCAGAGTGCCATTGCTTTGGCAAAGAATCTCGTTTTTCATGCAAAGACAAAGCATATTGAGGTGAGGTATCACTTCATTCGGGATGTCTTAACAGACAAGCACATTGAGCTAGTCAAGATACATACAGATGATAACCCTGCAGATGCTCTTATGAAGAGTCTTGCCATGGAGCGGTTTGCACATTGTCTAGTGTTGATGGGCGTAAGGTGAAGCCATTACATATGCTTCACTCATGTATAGCTAGTGTACAGTTTTTTCTTTTGTCTTGGTCACTTTGGGCCACACTGGCCTTTAAGTGGGAGATTGTTGGCGTAAAGGCCAATATGGCCGCGAGCGCCAGTCACCCATCATTAACACATACACTAACCCTCAAGTGTAAATAGAAAGATATACGTCAATGAGGATAATGAAAAACTAGCTACAATTCTGTAGCACCCATACACTGTGTACTTCTCCTCTCTCCCTCTCTCCTTGCTACCGTGTGCTCCTCATTCCCATCAGGAGGACTATAGGTGGGAGAGGGCTCATAGTAGGGCGATGGTGGTGGGGACTTGTAGGGACTTGTAGATAGGCGAAGGATCACCATAGGTTAAAAAAGGGGGTGTGTAAAAGGGTGAGGGCTCATCATAGTTAGGAGGGGATGGGGATTGGTTGGCCGGAGAGGGCTTATAGTAAGGAGGCTTGTAGATGGGCTTCTTGTAGGAGTAAGGGGCAGGTTTGTAGTACACAGGCTCTTTGTAGGGGTAACGTGCAGGCCTGTATATTGGTTTGCCATCGAGATAGCTTCCATTGTCACTGCCCCATTCTCATCTAAGCATCCAAACCAATTGACACTTGTCTATTTTGTCACATGAAATTTTTGGACGATATTGCTGTTCATTCTAATCATGCTCTAGTATTGTGAGTAGTCATATTAGACCGCTTTGGTGAGTAGTGATATTAGACCGCTTTGGTGAGTAGTGATATTAGACCCTTTTGGTGTAATCAACATCCAACATTCACACCTATATAAGCCATAATTTCCAAAGCTACACTCAACCTTCAAAATGCTCTCAATATACCTCAGTATGATCAAAATCGATGTTCTCTCTCTTTCTTACTCTTTATGTTAGCCTGACATACACACACACACACTCTCTCTTTCAACTTTACTCCATCATTAGCCATTCATTATCTCCATGGCAATAATAGCACACAGAATGTCACCTCTATCGAGTGTGCGGGAAATCCTGTTTTCCCAACCTAAAGATTAAAACCAAAAAATTAGGAAAATTTTTGCCGGATTGTTGAAGTATTTTCTTCTACTTTTAAAGGTTTTATTTCCTCTTACTCTCATTTCTAGCCGGGCACACTGAATTTTCCGGGCTAACCTCCCTTTCCTCTACTTCCATACATAAGTACACTCTACATTTTCAGCCAGTTTTGCATAGACCTCACTTGTTTGCAACACATCAGGGACCTCCTGCACATGCCAGTAACACACACACACACACACACACACACACACAATCGATATATATATATATATATATATATATATATATATATATTGATTCTCTCTCTCTCTCTCTCTCTCTCTCTCTCTCTCTCTCTCTCTCTCTCCCTAAAGCAGAGAACACACACACAATCAAAATAGTCTCTATACTATAACTTTTTAGTGAATCGCTTAAATATAATAAAGAGGAGTGGAAGCATTTGAAGACAATTCTGTATGTATGAGTGTGAAAATCTCTGTAGTAGCCGGTAGCACATACACAAAACTATCTAGCCCACAATACACACAAACTAACCACCAAGAGTGTTGTTTGCAACGCATTAGTGACCCTCCTTCACATGCGTGGTGTCTGCCTTCAGAGCCTTGACACTTCTGATTTGTATAGATGTGGGAAATGTAATGCTCTTCATGTCCTCAAAAAGCTCTACATGTTGGGGTGTGAAGCCCAATGTGCCCGCCCATATGAGGCTCGGTGGCCGGACACTATTCTTTCTAGGTTAAGAAGGACTCACAAACCCTATCACTATTGTGATAAGGAGTCCACCATTGTCTGTGTGTCTCTCCCTCCTTCTTGCTCACACTTCTCCTTCTCTCTTGTGCCTCCATCCTCGCGTGTGTGCTCTTCAACTGGTATCAGAGCAAGAAGCAAGAGGCAATCGACAGTGCACCGGGTGACTATCACAGATTGAGGAGAGCTTTGGTGAGAGCGAAGAAGACCTCAAGTGCTATAGGCTAGCTCCTAGGGCTTTTGTCAGCTCAAAATTCGCATTTTTGACAGTTTCGGCCTCCGTTCGGGCCCCACAAGGTTTCTACAGGCAATTTTGTCATCTTCGACCGCACCCCTATTTCTGTAATTTTCTGCAACAACAGGTACTATTCTTGGGCGAATACAGGTTGCAAGGGAGGTATCTGGTCACAAATACAATTTGCAGAGATTTACAGGTTATTGCAGTCTTTGTGACAGTGCAGTTTGCATTGTTGCAGGTTTTGGGCATTGCTAGTGCGCATACTAGCTTGTGGATTGCCCTATGTATGGAAATTGTGGGATGTATAAACAAACAGTCTGAGATCTGCTAGCCTTTTGAGAGGGTCGTGAGGTTTTCTTGAAGCTGGCCATTGCCCATGTCTGGGAACGTGTTGGTGGATTAGGTACTGGAGCGATCCCCCGATAACCCTTGTCTAAAGCTCGATCCATGTATGGACTTGTGGCACATCCAGTGAGTGGATTGCAGACATTTATTCATTGATGCATATGCGTTGTGCAGATTATCTTGTCAGTGGTTTGCTCTAAGATTACAGTGCAGTTTTGCTGTGTTTTGGTGGTTCTCAGTACTCTCTGTACTACCAAAACTCTGTCACTCGGCCAGGATGGAGTCCAACATCCTGTTACCAGTACTCCAGTGCTTGAGACACAACAAAGTGGCCAGGAGTGTGCTGCTGAGTATGAGAAGGAACTGCAAACAGGGGAGACTACTGAACACAGGTGTGTGGATGTTGCTTGCTCCTTTTTATAGAGTTTCTTAACTTTTTATCTTGTTCTTGTCTAGCACCACATAGATTGTTTTTGTCAAGCACCGCATAAATGCTCTTGAGATCTCCACTTCATAAAAGCATTAAACACTTATTCCTATAACTGTGGTGGTACAGACTAGCCATAGCATTGAAATTGAAAGCAATGCTGCATCAGATAGAGGAGGAGATGGATGCCATTCCTAAGGAACAGCCATTAAAACTTAAACTCCCAAGGGTATCGCAGGAGTGAAGTAGATCATTGCCTTTATACTAAAAGGGCCAAGGATGGCAATTTTCTGATTTTGATCCTTTATGTGGATGACATGCTTATTGCTAGCAAGAACAAGGATGATATTGATGCCTTAAAGAAGAAGTTACATGGTAACTTTGACATGAAAGATTTGGTAAATGCTAGTCATATTCTTTGCATGCGGATCGTCAAAGATTGAGATAAGAGGTTGCTTTACTTGTCTCAGAGTGAGTACATCAACAAGGTACTTGAGCATTTCAATATGACGGGTTGAAGGCATTAAGTACCCCATTATCTTCATATGTGAAACTCAGCATGCAAGATTGTCCCAAATCTGATGCTGACAAGGCAGCAATGGCTAAGGTCCCATACTCATCTGCAGTTGGTTGTTTGATGTATGCAATGATAGCTACTTGTTGGAATTAGGGTTGCAGAAATGCACAGACAAAGCTTGAAGAAGAAGGAGAAGCTCAAGAGCTCACAACATAGAAGTAGTATTACTTAGTGTACAAGTACAAAGATAAGATTGCCCTAGAATGAATAGGCGTATATACATGCACGGGGGAAAAAACCTCCTAGTGAGGGAAAAAGTGCCCCGGCGGTCCTAAGTGTGTTCACACACATCACTACCTATGTATATCAACAAATCCCCCCTGGGAGTGATGGTGTGAACGAGAGCTGGCACTCATGTATAGGGAAGTGCCATGCCCTATGTAGATCAATCCACAAAGGGAAGCAAGCCCAAAGCTTTGCGAAAAGCTTCAAACTTCTCACGAGGAAGTGCCTTTGTGAAAAGATCGGCGAGGTTGTCCTATGTTGGCACATAGACCAAGCTGATCTCTCCCGCTGAGAGTCTCTCCCTGACATAGTGATAATGCACCTCAATGTGCTTTGTGCGAGCATGAAAAACTGGGTTTCTCGCAACTGCCAATGCGCTCTAACTGGTAGTGAAGATAGTGGTGGCAGAATCCTGTCCAACACTCAAATCAGCCATAAGCCGTCTGAGCCATACACACTCAACCGTAGCTGTGAAAGCTGCCCTGTACTCAGCTTCACAACTAGAAGTGGCCACAGTAGGTTGCTTCTTTCTCAACCAAGATATGCATGAGCTGCCGAGCATGAAACAAAAACCACTTGTGGACACTCGTGTGTCATAGCAACCAGCCCAATCAGAGTATGAAAACGCATGTAGATCTGGCGGCAATGATCCCCCCTTGGGATAAAACAACCCAAGATGTATGGTGCCACTCAAGTAGCGAAAGATCTGTTTAACTGCCTTCCAATGCTGAGACCCTGGGCTATGCATAAACCTGTCTCACCTGTGAGACTGCAAACTGAATATCAGGCCTCGTAATGCATACCGTAAATGAGACAACCAACAGCTGTGTGATAGAGAGTGACATCAAAATGATCTCCAGCATCATGAAAACTGAGCTTTAAACCTGTCTCCATAGGAGTCGCAATAGACTTGCAGTCCTCAAGGCCGAATCTACGTAACAATGTCTCAATATACTTTGTCTGACACAAAGCAATACCTCCATCACACTGCTTAAACTGTATCCTTAATAATGATGCAAATGCCCCAAATCTGACATCTCAAAAGAGGCATTCAAATCGGCCTTAAAATCAGCAATATGACTCTCATCAGGTCCTGTGAGGAGCATGTCATCGACATAGAGAGCAATGATTAGATGTACATCATCTGCACGTTTTACATACAAAGTGCTCTCAGTTAGACTGTTTTGAAAACCATGTGTACTCAAATAAGCATGTATCTTTTCATACCAAGCTCGTGGAGCTTGCTTCAAGCCATACAATGCCTTTTTCAACTTGCACACTTTGTTTTCCTGTCCTTTTTAAACAAAACCACGAGGCTGCGTTACATGCAAATCACCATTCAAAAATGTAGTCTTGATGTCCAACTGATGTAGATTCCAACCATTATGAGCTGCCAATGCACAAATGCTATGAATGGTAGTCATACGACAAGTAGGTGCAAAAGTCTCATCAAAATCAATGCCCTTTTCCTAAGCATAACCGTTTGCAACAAGTCTCGCCTTATAGCGATCAACGCTGCCATCTGGCTTTCGTTTCAACTTGTAAACCCACTTACATCCAATGGTCTTTTTACCAACAGGCAAATCACATAAAGACCATGTACCATTCTTCATGATAGCATCATATTCACTTTGCATTGCAACCAGCCAATTTTCTGAACTTTGTGCCTCATCAAATGAAAGAGGTTCTTCCTCATCACACATACTTGTTGAAATATACAAGTGAATAGGGTGTGTGTGGGAACAAGCTCTTGGTTAGAGGCTGTAAAAGAGGAGATGTAATTGTGAAAGAACCTGTGAAAAGGTTAGAAGAATCTACTGGGAGAGAATAATGGGTAGCATGAGGGAATTTAGGAGTGTGGAGATATTCTTGGAGATATTCAGGGAAAAGAGAAGAGGTGGAGAGAATCAGGCAAAAGGTGGAGATATTCTGGGAGATATTCAGGGAAAAGTGAAGAGGTGGAGAGAATCAGGCAAAAGGTGGAGATATTCTGGGAGTGAATCATGGAGAAATCAATGGGATTAGATGCTTGATGTAAACTCTATAAATTGAGGCATAGCCCTAATGAGAATTTGCTGGTTTTTGAGTATCCATGCCTACATTAATCTATGTACTAATTATTTACTAATTACGTCTTAATCACTTGCTAATCACTTTGTTAATCATGTTGATTCTAGTGTTTGATCCACCATAGCTCATCATTTTGCTCAAATTTTAACATGGTATCAGAGCCATGCCTAGAATCAACCAGATTTATGAGCCCATTAGTGAATTAATCAGGATTAGTAGGTAATTAGCAAAAATCAAGTTTTTTTGTGAGTTTTCACTTCTCCTCTTCACCCCCAGTCAGTGGAGGACTCCATTCTCCATGCACAGTCAACATTAGGCCTTGCCCTTCTAACACAAGCTAGTCAACATCCCTAGCTACAAGCTCATCAAACGGCGCAGCAAAACGCGAAAGCGTTGAGGAGAAATCGACGTTTTTTTCAGCGCTGATTTTTCTGAGTAAATTGCAGATCTACACTTCATCAGTTCAAATTGATTCAATTCCTCCTAGCCCAAGGGGTAATCAAGCATGCTCTACAAGCTGGTGAAGACAGAATTGAGTTTCATCAAGTCTACAGTGAGATCCAAGCTCTTCATCAAATCTGCAGGTGACTTTGGTAAAACAAAGATTAAGCTTTCATTATTTGGTCAAATCTTGTGTTTCTTGGCTTAATCCTCTACTAGACTCATTGCTATTGATGCCTTTGAAAGCATTTGAGCTCAGTTGAAGTGGAAGACACCAGATCTGGACTCCCCGCATACTCTGTTTTCTGCACACAAACCAGAGCATAAATTAATCAGTGATTAATCAGTGCTAATCACTGTACTTTGGTGCAATTGAGGGTTCAAATTAACCATTAGGTATCTGATACAGATCCCTAAAGCTTCAGATTGCAAATCGGAGTTGGTTTGATACTCCAACCATCCCGTACAAACTGGTTACCCTTAATTTAATGTAATTTCTGGTAAAATTGTGCTGATAAAATTGTGAAAATCATCATTTTGCATTTAACCCTTGGTTAATGCCTGTAAATCTCACTCAAAATCAAGATTATTCACAGCCAGAGTTGCATTTGGGAATGTGCATGAGAATGAATGCTATACGCATTATATATTGGGCACATTTTATCAGTGTAAAAATGGGAACAGACACTGCCCTTGTCCAGATTAAGGCAAGAGGTAAGACCTCCCGCATAAATTTGGGTTTGCATTGCATAATGATAAAAGATGAACATCAAAAACCCAAAGGAACTGTCAGCAAAACATTGAAACATGTTGCTCACATGGAGCAAAATGACCTGACGGACGAGCTCATGGCCCCAACCATGAAAGAAGAAGAATATCTCTTTCCAAGAAGAGGATCCACACCAAGAAGAAAAGCTGAAGGAAGACATGGACACAAGAAGAGAAGCTGCCACGAGAAGAGAAGCTGCCCCGAGAAGACTGAAAGAAGAGACGGACGCGTGGAGAGAAGCTGCCACGACAAGAAGACTGAAGACAAGAGAAGATGTGAGGCTGCAAAGAGTGAGGAGCCATGTGAAAATCTCTGAGAGAGAGAGAGAAAGAGAGAGAGAGAGAGACCCCACAACCCAATGTAACCTGCCCCAATAAAGTAAAACCACCTCTGAGCCACCGATGATGTAGGCCACGTGGTAGATGTATGTGTGAGCACTTTAGTCAAGGTCGCGGGCACTTATAGTAGCCTTGGACACATAGAGAGAGAGAGTGTCAATGACTATGGAGTTTAGGGACTTGAGGCACTGGTCGCGGACTGTCAAGTAAGAGAGAAACTTGATACAGGGTCCAGGTGTGCTGAGATAACTTGAGGGGAGGAGTAGACACTGTTCGCGGACTACCAAGTAATGGGTGGCAAACTTGGTATAGGGTCTAGGTGTGCTAGGATTATTCACTTGAGGGGAGGTGTTGAAATATACAAGTGAATAGGGTGTGTGTGGGAACAAGCTCTTGGTTAGAGGCTGTAAAAGAGGAGATGTAATTGTGAAAGAACCTGTGAAAAGGTTAGAAGAATCTACTGGGAGAGAAAAATGGGTAGCATGAGCGAATTTAGGAGTGTGGAGATATTCTGGGAGATATTCAGGGAAAAGAGAAGAGGTGGAGAGAATTAGGCAAAAGGTGGAGATATTCTGGGAGTGAATCATGGAGAAATCAATGGGATTAGATGCTTGATGTAAACTCTATAAATTGAGGCATAGCCCTAATGAGAATTTGCTGGTTTTTGAGTATCCATGCTTACATTAATCTATGTGCTAATTATTCACTAATTATATCTTAATCACTTGCTAATCATGTTGATTCTAGTGTTTGATCCACCATAGCTCATCATTTTGCTCAAATTTCAACAATACTAGCCACTGCCAAAGCATAACACTCTGATGCATAAGAAGTATGCTGAAAACCTGAATGAGTACGACTAGACATAGGTGCATGCCTAGACTGCGCCTCTTGCAAGAGCTTGTTCACCAAAGTATCATACTTGACAGCATTAGGTCTGTCCTCAGTAACAAGTCTCCAAGTAGAAGCAAAAGTTTGGTACGACTCTGGTAACGCATTAAGAACAGTCTGCACAAGAGAATGATCTGGAATAATCTCACCTGCAGAAATCAACTGCTCTTTGAGATCTTTAATCTCAGCAAGAAAAACATTCATGTCGTCTTCCTCCTGCATAATCTTTGATTCTAGCTCTTTACGCAGGTAAGAGATTTTTGTCTCATTCCGACCTGCATACAAATGAGCAAGAGTATCCCAAGCCTGTTTTGCGGTTTTAGCTGAACGAATGTGTGGGGTGATATTCTGTTTGACAGAAAGTGCAATCAAGGCATGAGCCTGCGCATCGTTACCATCCCAACGAGCCTGTTCACCAGTAGGTAAAATAACAGTAGCAGCAGCTAAAACAACAGTAGCAGCAGACAGCTGAGCTGCTAGAACCTGCAACATCCTCAACAGATCCTGCATCCCACAGAACCTGGAAACCCTGCACAATGTTCCACACTCCTTTTGTAACCAAAACATGCTGCATCATGTATGACCAAAGTGGATAATTGCTGTCCCCATCCAATTTGTCCTCAACAGACAACATGCGGAATACATCATTGCTATTATCAGCCATGGTCGGTGACTGAAACTGATGTAAAAGCTACCTGTGACAACAAGGAATGAACAGAATACAGCTCGTGCTATGTAGCACGGTCCACAATAGTATACGTATGCCTGTTTTGCAGAGAATTGCTCTATCGAAATTTATGCACAAAAAGACGAAAACTGCTGTGCAGACTTTGAATAGCGAAAACGGAGCCTGAAACGACCTCAAATGGGAAGGTCCTACGGGCTTGCTTGCAGAGTATAGGCACCTGTTCACGTTTGTGAAAGCTCACCTCAATTGGAGAACGCGGGTCGGAGGGTGCTGGCGATGCTGCCCGGGGAGCCGATGCCTGCTCTAATACCAATTGTTGGAATTAGGGTTGCAGAAATGCACACACAAAGCTTGAAGAAGAAGGAGAAGCTCAAGCGCACACAACACAGAAGTAGTATTACTTAGTGTGCAAGTACAAAGATAAGATTGCCCTAGAATGAATGGGCGTATATACATGCACGGAGGAAAAAACCTCCTAGTGAGGGAAAAAGTGCCCCGGCGGTCCTAACTGTGTTCACACACATCACTACCTATGTATATCAACACTACTTGCTCAGATATTGCTTTTGCAGTGGGAGTAGTTAGTCGCTACATGTCAAATCCTGGCTGAAAACATTGGGATGCAGTGAAAGGTGTGTTGCGATATTTGCACGGCACTAAGGGATTAGGAGCACACTCGGCTCCTTATGTGATGAAATCACACAAGGAGCTGGCTGATGAGGATGGGTTGCAACCCTTGTAGGAGCACGGAAGGCACACTCACCTCTACCATGCTCATGATGATCTTGTACTAACACTCGTGCTCGTCATGTGGGTGTCATTGTAGGTGCACCTCTACATTAAAAGTGGAGTGTAGCTCGTGTGCTCTTCAGGCATTTCTTGTCAAAGTTCCCTGAAGCTTCCACATCCTCATCATAGCATCACGACCTACACTCCATCTATGAGCAGCCACCACTTCATGATGCTACTGCCGGTGAGAGAGAGAGAGACAGAGAGAGAGAGAGTATAGGATGAGTGTGTCTGTATACAGAGTAGTGTGTGTGGAAATTGATGCGAGTACAAATTAACTCAATGCTGTGTGTTTACAGAGCATACTCCATGTGTTGAAATGTCGCCACACAAACATGCAATGCCGCTAAGAGAGTGGAGAGAGCTGCTCAACCCAATGCCGATAAGAGAGTGGAGAGAGAGCTGCCCACTATGTGTGTGCACAGCTGAGAATGAGTATGTGTGTGTGAGGAGATGAATGGCCACGGCCCACGCAAACTGGAAAAGCATGTGTGAGAGAGTGAAGGTGACGGTAGGCTATAGAGTGGCATATCAACCTCTCTCTCTCTCTCTCTCTCTCTCTGTGTGGAACACCACGAATTCTCCTCCCGAGTTATCAACCTTCTTCCCCAGCTGATTCTTCAGCTTCTATGAGTAGCAGAGCCGGAGCCTCCACACAACGTGCAGAGAGAGAGAGAGAGAGAGAGAGAGAGAGAGAGAGAGAGAGAGAGAGGTAATAGATGAGGATTTGGGAGCTACTTCTCTTCTTCATCGTCCTCATCAGCTTGGAGAGAGAAGAGGTGGTGTTCGAGGCATGGAAGGTGGTCTTTGTGGCTTCCATCCTGAGTCTCCTAGAGAGAGAAAAGAAATGAAGCGAGAGGTAGCGCTCCCACTTGATGACATCCTCATCATGTTGCTACTAGTGTTGAGGCCAGGGGTGGAGCTCCCACTTGAAGACGGGCTCCTTGCACCGTGCAGTCTCACTTTTCCTAGCCATGATAGGCTGCTCCTTGGTGTAATAAAGAGGGCGGCCAATATTAAAATAACGTAATTTTAAAAAAATTATATTTTCAAAATCTCTTTAGCTAGAAAACTTCGTTTTACCCTCCTTTCTTCTACCCTCCAAGCTTATTACCCCTCCAGGTCTTTGGACACGTGTGAAGGCCCTCATCCTTCCTTTATATATATATATATATATATATATATCCTTCTTCAAAAGGCCCTCAAACATATTCTTTTTCAACATACCTAAGTATTAAGTATTATGTATGAAGTATTAACATATATATCCTTCTTACTAAGTATTAAGTATATCCTTCTTCAACACAACATACATATCCTTCTTCAAAAGGCACTCAACACAACATATTTATCCTTCTTCATCAAGAAACAAACCCACCTGCACACAACGTAGTGAGTGGACTATGCTCTTGAGCTCAAATCACGAAAAAATAGGGTGAAATTCAGCCCAAAGGATATTTCTAAAGGGTTTTCCAAAAGTCATGGGCTATTTTAGACCCAAAAATTTGGTAAATTTTTTAATATATTAGCCAAAGGTAGATTTTTTGGGTAAATATCATCAAATTTACACTAACAATGTGCATGTATCTTGGAATTTTTCAAACATTTCTACTTTGTAGCAAAGAATCTTTAGCAAAGAAAGATTAGCCAACCAATATCTTCTTTGATCATGGAATTTTTTACCTTGGCTCAAATTCTACCCAAAGACCTAGGAGGAATGTACTCTTGAGCTCAAATCCCACAAGTGGGTTGGGTGTGTGAGTGTGATTTTTTACACCTTTGCACACCCTTGCACACAAAACTAGCCTTTTCAAGTGCTTGCCTAAAACCCACCACAAAGGAAACAATTTTTTTTTTCTATTAGAATAAGGGAACAAAGCTATCAAATCATCTATAGTCACACACACAAAGCAAGGCTCGTGAAAAGACAGGTTCGACTTAGCCAACAACTTGTTCAACTTTGGTAAAAGCCTGCTCAAATTTTTGGGAGGAGGTAAACAATCCTCTTCAAAAAAATCAAGTTTTAGTTATAATTTTGAAATCCTATTCAAATAGCTTAGGAATCTATTTAATTTATCAATGGAATGACGTGGCATTGATAAATTAAATAGATTCCTAAGGTTCACTACCCGTCTGATCTCTCCTCTCTCTCCCTCTTTCTCTCCTCCCCCTACATTTCTCCATCACCCACAGACTCCTCTCCTCCCCCTCCCTTGCCATCAGACAATTTGTGCGCTCGGTAGGCACATTCTAAATGTTTATTCACATCATGCTTGTCATTGCTCACTCACTCGCCCTGCTCACTCGCCCTCTCTCTCCCTCTGCCGTAGCCTTGTCTTGCAACCTGCGCACTTGCTGCTGCTCACACACCCTAAGCCTACTCCTCTCCCTACCCAAGTGTGCTCTTGTGTGCCAGTGAGGGCCAAGAAGCAATCGTAGGGCTTGGATATGGTGGAAATACCCTCAAATTTGCCATACTCAATTGTTCAGGAAAGCCTTGTTGTTGCCTTCTCTGCATGCACATTAAGAGTAGGGAAGGGGGGCTCTCTTGTCTCTTCTCCACCTCTCTCTTTGTCTCTACACAAGAATGGAAGAAAGAATAAAGAAGTCTTGCAGAGAGAGAGAGAGAGAGAGAGAGAGAGAGAGAGAGAGAGAGAGATGCTCCTTCTCCGGTGCAGACAGAGAGAGAGGAAGAAAGGGATATGAGAGAGAGAGAGAGAGAGCAAAAGAGAGAGAGAGAGAGAGAGAGAAGGATGCAAGCATGAGGGGGAGACCGATTGGAGAGATGCGGGCTTAGGCTATGGCTCAGCTTAAGGAGAGAGAGAGAGGGCGATAGAAAGAAAGAGAGAGATGACCTGCACCGAGAAACAGAGAGGGATAGAGGGGGGCCTGCATGTCGTACATGCATCCCCTTTGAATATTATTTTAAAAAAAAGGCCCCAAACCATGGTTTTTTAACGACATGAAAAAAAAAATGAGCCAATCACAACTCGACACATGGCAGGCTCAACAAACCTTTGAAAACAACTTTAAAATGCTTTAAAAATTTCACCTCCTTTTTAACAAAACCCCTCTTCATGTTTGGGGTATCCTATTCAAATAGCTTTGTTTTACATAAAGTAACCTCGGCGAGATGAGAAAAATTCGAACACCGAACACACTGCTACGGACACACCGAACCTCATGGGAAAGTTTCCGGCGAAGTGTGACACGGTACCTACTATTGGGATAGGGATTTCTTTTATCCTTCACAACAACTCAATCCACAAGCTAAAGCGGTGAAATAGAGCTGCAATGGCCGCATCGACAGCCTTCACTTTGGTGCCTCCTTGCACATGGGCTTGCCAAGCTCTTCATTCTCAAGAAGGGTCTCAATTGCGAGCTCACACAGGTCTCGCAAGTAGACAAAGGGGACTCGTGGGTCATAGCCTGCGGCAGAACAAGGCAGCAGCTACCTTCAGCGCCTTCAAAGCTACTTCTTCACCGCTTCTCTCCATATCTGCATCTGCCGAGTTTGCTCAGAAGGTATTGGGTCTCTCTGTCTCTCTCTCACTCTCATGTGGCTTTCGTTTTTTGCCTAACCTAGCCCCAACCCCATGGTCCGAGCAATGGTTTGTTTCCTGGTATGCAGCCTCCCCTGCAGAAGCTCATGATGTTGTTGTAATCCGCAAATGCGAATTATGGGGGGAAATTTCCTAAAACTTCTTGTGTTAAGAGACAGATTTGCCACAGGTAAAAACCTTGAAGAGATGGGGTTAGCATTAGGCTAGCTAGCTGCAGTGGGGGCTGGGGGGCCGGCGGTCCCCTTCGCATCTAGCTAGGTATGTGGTGCCTCTTCTGCATAAGCTCATCACTATCCAGGAAATAGAAGGGAAAGGGTCCTCTTTCCCACAAGGGAAAATGCCCAAAACATGACACAGTTTGTTGTCTTTGTATCTAGCCATGGTTAACTATCAATCATAAGGACTGTAGCTACATGCATTAGGTTTTACATGTACACGTTCTCTAATCTATACGTACGAATATGAATGCATGCACACGCACACACATACATACAAAAATACACACGTCTATGCATCTCTATATATGTATGTACTTGCACACACACACACACGCGCGCGCATATGTGCATGTATGTACTTTAGGGCCCCACAAGCAACTTGTCATCAAATACTTTTAAGTGTCTTTGTGTCATGCCACGGGTTAGGCCAGTTATATCAAGTTTCTCAATGTGGTTTAACTTGTGATTTTCTTTGGAGGTGTTTATGAGAGGTACTTTTCCATGCGGAGATCTAGATCTTGAACATGGCATGTATTTACGTATGTATGTTATATGTATGTATGCATAAGATAGAGAAAGTTTGTACAATATCTTTATTGCCCGCTACTTGCTTGAAGTGCTCTATGTTGCCTCTACCAATGTGGAGCCTAGAACTAGTAGAAGTATGTGCACTTAGTACCAGCTTGATGTTCATGGCATCGAATAGGGGTATGTAGTTCTGTCATAATGAGAGGTTTTTTTGCATCGCCAGTTTAAAATAAGTGAGTAAGCCACTTTATTGAAGGTGCAAAAGATTTAAGTACCACTATTCTGAAGAAGACAATGCCTTGAGGGGTTTGGGAGCATTTTAGTCTCATTTGCTGGTTAGTCTCATGCATGTTCTTGGCACTACACAAGGAATGTAGCTATTCCAGGCTGGGAAACTCCTTGGAAAGACTATTATGCCTGCTCATGCTTATACGTAGTGTATGAATGGCATATTATAAGGAAGCAAATGACAATGACAATACACATAGCTCCTTGGACTTCCGAGTTTCTAGGCTCTTGCTTATTGCCAAACTTTGATTTTACCTTGTTTTATGTATGCATTGGAATGTTTCGTGTTTTTTCATTTCACATATCATACATTAAGTCAATCTATCCTAGATGTTTCCCACCCTTTTAGGATAATGTGTCCATTCCATTTTTACATATGGCCGTTTCTCTTGTCGAAGTGTTTCATGCAATTCAGATCTACACAGAAAGCATGAGTGTGGAAAGCTCATAGCTGATGCGCTGGTGTTCAGTGCCTCAGAAAGCAGTTTTTAAAATGTATTTTTAATTTTTTCATGAATCCCCTGGGGTTAGAAAGTGCGTAGAGAGTATTGTAATGCAGCAATGCTTATCTTTTGTAATTCGTCTGACTGTATGTAACAGGAATCAGCAAAATTCCATCATGACCTTGCAGAAGAACTAGGAAAATATGAATACCTTGCAGACGTTCGGGGAAGAATAGCAGAGATTTGTGCTAAGGTATAAAACCATTATCTGCATTCTTTTGAGGTGCACTGATTTTAAAATTCAAAGAGTATGTGTAAGTGTAAGCTCAAACAGTAAAACATATGCCTTTTAGTGGGGAGGACTTGGCCAAGACATCTTTGTGTGTGTGTGTGTGTGTGTGTTTAGGTGATTTGGTAGCTTTCTTACATATACCACTGTAATCAAAAGCTAAATATCTCACATTTGTGGTTTCTTAAATATGCCACCGTAATCAAAAGCTACAGATGTCACATTTGCAATTGCAATGGCCTAATGAGTGTGTTGCCTCTCACAGGCTCTTCACAATTATGCGACAACATACACTGGTGGACTTGAAGGCAAACCTATCGAGGATATGAAGAAGGCTCTCCAAGAGCAAGGGTTACCCCATGAGAAAGCTTTGTGTTGTGCTGTTTGGTGGGTCCGAGCATACCTTAGAAGAGATTGGGAGCAGTATAGGGCAGCAAAGTGATGAATGTTGTAATCTTTTTCTTCATTCTTTGAGCTGCTGAAACTGCCTAGGTTACTATAGAGATGAGCATGCTTTTCATTTTTGAACATTTTACTCTTTTTTTGATCAACAAGATACGGTTGTGTTCAAATTTCCCTCCAACTCATTCAGGTTGTCTGCTATCTAAAGTGGCCTCTCTGTCTTGAAAAGTATAAGAGATTTGTCACTTCGATAATATTTAGTTAATTTAAGCTCATTATTCAATGCTGGAGTGTTATTGCACATGACCGTGTTTCTGTAAACAAGAAGTGTTAGATATTTTCCAACCAATTCCAACTTTTCGGAACACTGCAACATCGCGGGCTGGCAGCCCTTGTCCCCCACATCGCCTAGCTAGGTATGGGGTGCTTCCTCTGCAAAAGCTCATGATGTTGAATAATATCAAGGAAAAGAAGGGGAAGGGGTTCTTTTCACATGAGTGAAAATGGCCGAAACTCCTTTTGGTAGGACTTGGCATGGCAGGGTAAAGCCATTTGTTGCCTTCTAGAATTAGAGTATGGATTGAATGGAAGAGATTCTGTCATTTAATGGTCTTGCAAACTTTAATTTTGTGATCAGTTGTCTTTGTGATTGTTCATAAAAGCTTCAATGGCCAAAAAGTGAATTGTCAAGGACTTATGGCATATAGCCAGAAAATTTATGTTTGTCTTTTTGATGTCTTTGTCTGTTTTGCTAGAGTTTTTCAAAAAGTGGCAATGTTGATTGGCATGTGGTCTTAATTTTTAATACTAATCTAATCGATGCCTTGAATGTAAGGTTCAAGCTTCACAATGTTGATCAAGGACTTTTGGCATATATTAAAAAAAAATGTCAAGTTTTGCGACTCTGTGTCCGTAAGTGTGCAAATGATGACAAGGTGAGTCCACTTGTCGGAGTTATAAAGATATATATAAAGCATTGTTTGAAATATGAAAGGTAATGTTTAAAACAGGTCTTAGTTATGAGTTGCTTATTGGGTGACCAAGCCCCTTGCTTGTTAACACACCATGAAAGGGAGGGCATAGCTTTACTGGGCCCTCGAGAGTGAGGACTAATAAAAGGCAAAACATCATGAGTTTGTGTGCATTCCTAGCTAGGTGCCAGGGGTTGTTAGCAGTTCTCGATCCCCATCGAACCTAGCTAGGTATGTGGTGCCTTCTCTGTAGAAGCTTATGATGTTGAAGCCAATCAAGGAAAAGAAGGGAAAAGGGTCCCTTTCAATGAGGGACATTGACCAAAACTCCTTATGGTAGGTCTGGACTTGAGTACTTGAGATGGTAGGGTGAGGTCATCTTGCTGTCTTGTAGAATTACTATGTGCATATATGCTTCTTGAATAATTGGAACAGTATGTATCATTTAATGGTCTTACATACCTTAGTTTTGTGGTCGGTTGTCTTTGTTATGTCTTGTCTTGTTTAGAAAAGCTTCAAGCTTGAAAAAGTGGTTGTCAAGGACTTATTGCATATAGCCACAAAATTTATGTTTATCTTTGTGATGTCTTATTTTGTATGTTAGCTTTCCAAAAAGTGGCAAGGGTGTCTAAGGTCATTTGGCATTGGCTATCAAATTTTATGCTAACCTTTGTGACTTAGAACTAAAAATGTTTCAAGCTCCAAAAAGTGGCCTTAATGTGTTTTGTTAAAGTTCATAAAAGGTTAAAGCTCCAAAAAATGGTAACCTCAATTGAAGACTTTTGGCATTCAAGAAAACAAATTACTTTAATTTTTATGATGAGGACTTTTGGCAAAAAAGATCATCTTCTTCTTCACTTGCTCTGTGTGGTAGGCGGTTTACTCTTCCTTCCAGTTTAGTTCCTTATCTTAGAAAATGTCTTGTGTTTGATGAATGAGTTGAACAAGAATCAAAGACTTGAGGGAGTGGGGAAATCTTTCCTTTAGCCAGTGTTAATGATTATTTTTAAGGAGAGTAAGAAATAATGATAAAGAAATCTTTCCTTTACCCAAAGCTAATGAAGATTTTTAAGAGAAAAAAAAACTACCCCAATGCTATGCCCATGCCTTTCGCAAGCCAGGTATTGCTTAAACAAGGCCTAGTTAGCAATGATTTTTCCTTTTTTTAAAAGAGATTGTCTATATATATATACATATATATATATATACATATATATGTGTGTGTGTGTGTGTGTGTGATGCCATTTCTTAGAAGATTGCCTTCTATTCAGGGCTGCCATCTTTTTTTTTTTTCTGATTATTTTAATAAAAATAGCCATTTTGCTTTCTCTCTCCGTCAAGCTCCAAGGTCGTGGGGTAGAGAATCTGAACCATTCATTTGACTGGCATTATCTACGGGAATCAGAGCAGTGAGCCGATGGATGTTCAGCACATCAGTGCTCAGAATTTCACACCTCAGAATTGAGCCAGAGCTTGACACATCAGCTCGCTGAATTTAATGAGATGAAGACACATCAGCAGGCAGAATTTCACAACTCGGGATTGAACCAGAGCTTGACAAATCAGAACGCAGAATGTAATGGTGCATAAATGAGCTCGCTGCTGCACTGTTGCACTGTGCACTGAGAGAGAGAGAGAGCTGAGACTGTGGATAGAGCTGAACTTTGTCCACTCCCCTGGAGCTTGACGGCTGGGAAAGGGCACAGAGTGTCCTTTCCCTCATAACCCTGGCTCACAGATGGCTCCCGGCCTCCGCCGGTCGCCATCTGCTCACCCAGATTATGGGGAAAGGACACACCGAGTGTCCTTTCCCTACCCCATCTCCCCCTCTCTCTCTCTCTCTCTGTGCGAGAAGTGTAATCGGGCTCTTCCCTTTATGGAAGACGTTGATTCAAGAAGGTGAGATGATGGTTTTCTTTCACGTGCATCCTTTGATAGCTTAGGCTTCTAAGAGGGAGACACGTTCCGGTGTCGATTGCCTCCCTCCCCCAGCTTTTCTATAAAGATTTGGGAAGTCTTTGCAAGCAGAAGGGTACTTGACGGAAAGCTGGGTTCAGTCTCACTAAGCTTCTTATGAGAATTTCGTTATTGTTCTCACTCATTGAGAGGTATTTCGCTATTGTTCTCATTCATTGAGAGGTATTTCGTTACTGTTCTGCATCCTTCCTCTTATTGTGAGAGCATCCATATCAATTCAATATATACTTGTTTCAACATATCATTATGATGCTAAATTCCCATTATTTTGCTATTTCATGCCATAGACCTCATGGGCAGCATGCTGGTATGCTCACTATAGATGCCCTCCTCTTCAATAAGGCGAGACGGTATCGTGACGATTACAGTAACATGAATGCAAGCTCTAGACAGATCTACTTGACCTTTCTTGCTGAAAGTACTTTCACAGTAGAAGATGTCACAATTCATTTCAAGTATGACAATGCCCAAGCAGCCACAAGGTTCTTTGATATCAATAGAGTTTTCTATGCATCATTACATCATGGAGAAGTTCAAAAGCAAGGAAATATTAAACTTGTAACTGTTGGGTTGTGATTATGTAGAACAAGGATTTTACTTACTTTCTTTTGTGCATCCACGTTTGGGTACCCACATATATCTCAAATTGAGTATAATATGTACTAGTAAAGAACATAACAATAAATATGTAAGTGTGTGTGCCTATGTATTACGTATGTGCATGTATGGACGTGTGTAGTGGATGTCTGTGTAGAGATAATCAAAGAATAAATAAATTTATAAATGTATGTGTATTTTTTATAGCAAAAGGTGGGCCATCTTAAAATTTTAACTAGTTTTTATTTATTTATTTTAAACGTTGGCATTAGAGAGAAACTCACACATGCGAGCAGCAGCGGGCATAGTACCCATGGGATCTAGGATTTCTCTTTCTTGCTAAAGCCAAAGCCCTTTCAAGAGTCTTGTTCTTCTCTAAGCTCTCTTTTAGTTGTTCTCTCAACTGCATAGCTTCTTGTTGCAATAGGTGGTTTTCCAACTTTAGTACTTCACCTGTAGCTGTTAGTTACTGTGTGTATCCCAAAAAACTAGTATATCCATCTGCAACAAACTTCAATAGAGAAGTACAATTATAGAATGGAGGTGTACTCTGAGAAACAGGGTTTGTGGGATACAATCTTCCATCTGTCCACAAATCCAGATGATAAAGGTGTCGTTTTGATGAAGCATCACTTGCCATGCCTATTTTCTTTAGGTTTGCAGAAAATGGCTTGTTTAGGCTTGTTTAAAGGTTACAGAAAATGCAAAGTATGCAAGAGGAATGGGGAAGAAGGGAGGGGAAAACGCAGGCTGTTTAGGATTGCAGCAAACTTCAAGAAGATGTAAACGTGCAATTGAAAAGAATGGAAAGAAAGAAGGGAATAAGATTTTGTTTGAATTTTGATACTCCATGTAAATGTCACTTTATAACTAACTGAATATCCTAGACAATATTTTGTGATGTTGATAGTTCTGTAGTAAAAGAGTGACACTTCACTCTATGGTGAAATCTCTTCAAACCTCTTTTTTAAAATTTATTTTTGATTCGAAATTTCTCTCTCCAGTAATTCTTACAGGGCTCAAAACTGACCCCAACATTACCCTAATATATGTATACTAGTCTTAACATGACCATGTTTCATCAAGTTAGATTGGTTTCACCAGCTCTATTGGTTTGTAGACTTGAACGTTCCTAGATGCATGAAGCTTTTCACCAAGATCAATGGTTAAGTTGTGGATGTATGGTTTGTAGACTTGAATTCTATATTTTCAAGTGCATATTAAAACTCTCAACATTCTTGGATGTATGAAGATCGTAAACATTCATGGATGGTCCCTAGTATATTTAAAACTTTAGCATTTAACAATACCATTACATGAGAATGAGAGTGGGAAAGAGAGTGGTATATATATATATATATATAGAGAGAGAGAGAGAGAGAGCTGTGCAAGAGAGATTGAGAGAGGGATGCAACATTTAGAAACAACTACAGGTCATTGTTTGGAAACAACTACAGATCATTGGTGTAACCTATACCCATAAATAGTCAAAAAGGGAAGGCATCAAGTCCGAAGTACCAAAAGAACATTGTAACAAACACACAGTTTTACATTTCTCAGCTATTTGAAGCATGCAGAGATCTCATACTTCTTCTAGAAAAATTCATGTCAAGTATGAAACAAAATTATAAATATGTGAACTCTCAAACCAAAAGTGGAGGAGAACACAAAAACTCTAGAGGTGAGTGCCACTACAAGAGAATAGGGCGTTATCGGCGCCAAATGAATTGCTTCAAAAAAATCCGCGTCGTCGGAAACAGCACCGGCACGAGGACGCCGTAACAACGCCGAAATTTGTGCCGAAAATGCTGTCGGTAATCGCGCCGATATGCGCAATTATCTCTGCGATTTGCGGCGCCATTTTCAGCGCCTTAAAAAATAAATAAATAATAAAAATAAATAAATAAATAAATAAATTACATAGTCATGTGACCAGTCATTTTTAATGTTTTTGACCTTTCTAAACTCATTTGTGATGTTAAAAATGCCAAAAAAAAAATGAGTTCTTAACAAGTTTTTAAAAAAATTTATGGTAAATATTTAATTTTGCTATCCATAACAAACTAAGCACTATGTACAATGCACATGACCAAAGCCTAAAGGGTATACATAAAGCGCATTAAGCCTAAGCGTTATATTTGTATACTAAAGCATTACCTAAGTGCACATGACCAAAGCCTAAAGGGTATACATAAAGCGCATTAAGCCTAAGCGTTATATTTGTATACTAAAGCATTACCTAAGTGCTAATGCATCATGCATAAGCGTTAAAGCATAATTGTTCTGGCACGGAACAGGTGGAAAAGGCAAGGGGCTATGGACCATGAAGATAAAGTCTGTTGTAATTTTTCCATATCACTTAAGCCTCATAATTTTGTAAAAAGCCTTGTAGTGTACTCAACTAATTTTGTGGGTTCGTAGTAAGAGTTCCATCTGGTAAAATCTCATGTAAGTTTCAAGTGTGGCCACATTTTGTAAAAGCCTATATAAGCCACTTTTTTGGAGGATTAGGGCTCCACTTATCATTTTGTTGAAGTGAGCTATTGAGTGAGCTTTCATCCAAGCACTCTAGCACTTCCACTCTCCCATCTTCTCTACTACCATTGTAACACCTTGAGCTATGGCTTACATGCTATGAGCTTGCTAATACAATGAAGATGAACATTCTCTCTACTCTCTAATCTCTTGTTATTTCAAGTTTATGTTGATTTGTTTAAGCTTTTGCCTATGTGTGAATGTGGGCAATGAAGCCCTTGTACTCTCTACTCTTCTCTATGCATGCTTGAGCTTGTGTATGTGATTGTGGGCTTGAGTATTTTAGTTTAATCTTCTTGTTTATTGCTTGTGAATGCTTAGGAGCTCTCTTGCATTGAGTATGTGGGTTGGAGCATTGACTAATGTATGTGTGGGCTTGAGCATCAATGCAATCATTGCTTGCATGCTTGCTTTTCATGCATTATGTGCTTGCTTGCTTGATTAGTGTGTAGATAGAGCTTGCCATAGCTTTGTGGGTTTGATTAAAAGAATGGTTAGACTCTTGTGCTTGCTCATAGTTCATTCATTGCTTGTGTGGGTAGATTAGATTGCATATTCTCTCCTCAAAAGCTAGATAGAAGTAGTTGATGTGCATGTGGGTTTGCATCTTTGCTTCTAGACATTGTGAATGAGTGGTAGTAGGGAAGTACTTACGAGAATGAAATATTTGGTTGCAAGTCCGTTGCTTGAATGATAGGATTGATGAGGATTGAGATGAGATTGAGTGTGTGTATGCTTATGCATTGCCTTCTTGTTTAGTAGGTGCTTGGGCTTACATGGGAGTATTGAGTGAGTAGGTTGAGAGAGGATAAGTAGGCACTGGTAAGTAGATTAGTTAAGCAACTCTCCTCTTTGGATAAGCTTTCATGCACTAGCCGGGTTAGAGCTCCTCGGATGACCGTGATAGCAATGTCACTATGGGCATCACCGATGAGTAGTTCTTGCTACCCATTCCTACATAGATAGGGAATATCGGTTCTCCAATAATGTTAAAGCGTTATACTAAAGCGCCTAAGCGTAATGCATGTATGCTAAAGTTATGCAGTATTAGTTATGCGTTATGCCTAAGCACTAATGTGTCATGCGTGTATGCTAAAGCATTACACCTAAAGTATTACGCCTAATGGGTCATGCGTGTATGCCTATGCCTAATTACCAATGCCTAAAGGATTATGCGTAAGCGCTAAAGTGTTATGCATAAGTGCTAAAGTTATGCATAAGTGCTATAGCATTATGTATAAGCGCTAAAGTGTTATACATTATCACTAAAGCTTTATGCCTAATGCGTTATGTCTAATGCTATATGCTAACGCTAATGCCTAATGTCCACGGATATCTGCCTTGATGGAATCGCTTGTTTTGAGAAAAATCTTAAACGATTCCATGGCCAAACAATTCCACCAAAACAAAAACTTGAGCTAACACTCTCTCTCCCCCCCCCCAAAAAAAAAAAGAGAAAAAAAGAAATGGGAGAAGCAAAACTCAAGTCATTGTCTTTCAACCGAAAGTTTGAGGATGGTCTAAAACTCTGAAATAGTTGACAAACCCAACAACCAACACCTTGCAAACACAATACACAAAAACTCAGAGCAACCACCGCATTGCACTTCAAAGATATATGCATTTGCGATCCGGACGGCATCTAGGTGCCAACTCTAGATCCGATACTGCATCAAGAGTTCTGACTCAAGGTAGTGAAACAAGGTCTGTAAGAAACTTGGAAACCATTCGTGAGGACATCTCCTCCGAATCATCTTTTGACCTCTGTTCGCAAACAGAAAGTGAAATGTCGAGAGAAGACAATTCACAAGGACCAAATTTGGGACAATCCCCGTCTCAATGGTCAAGAAACATGCATGAACCCTTAAAGACAGATCTAGGGACAAAGCCCTCAAGCTCGAATCCATTTATCGGAACAATAGCATTAGAATTGGAGTATGATGTCAGATTAAAGTATGAAACTACTAATGCTTATGGGGCTCTTCTTTACAGAGATCCCTTTAAGCGTATGTGTTAAGCTTGCAGATGTCATGACGCCATTCGAACCAAGACCATGGGTGAACTACCGGGAGGACTCCTACATGGGGATGGATGGAGCCCGATATGTGATGACCAACGAGCCATGGAAAATTGACAACATGGGATGCCTAGTTGGACCAGGGAATGCTGCTACATCAAAGGATCAACCAACCAAGGAAGTGGTAGGGACAACAGGTACGCATCCTCTGTTTTCTGAATTGAACGAGGTAATTTTCCCTCCAGGTTCAAGGAAAAATGCTTTGAAAGAAAGTGACAAAGGAAAAAATAAGGGTTTCAACGTAGACTTGATAAACGTGGACCGAGTCCAACAGTACTGGATGGAGGATGGATAGAGAAGTCTACTACGACAATGTATCGTCAATAGCACTTTTTCTGCAAAAACTTTCATGCATATGTTTGGATGAGCAAACGGTGTCCATTTTTGGAGTTCAATATATCAATAGAATGAGAAAAGCATGTTCTAGACCTGCAAATGAGCAAATTTCAAAAAAGTCATTTTTAGTGTGTATTCATTAGACACGCGTGTCTAACAGAATCTGCCCAAAAATGAACTTTTCTGCATTGCATATATTGCCTAGCACATGTACATCACTACTATGCTCTTTGTTTCCAAAGTTGCATCGATTTGATGCTCATTTCATCACTTTGACGGAAGTTGGACATGAGCAGGCAATTCCCTTGTTTGACATAGCATCTGTGATCCATTTTCCTTGCCATTGCATGAGCATATATCCTAGGCATAGCCCAACAACCTGCACTACTCAAATTTAAAAAATTATCAAAATCCATTAGACACGCGTGTCTAAGCCCTTAGACACATGCTTGTGAAAATTGATGATTTTGCATTTTTGAAGTGGCACATCTCATTTTCACACTATACACATTGCATATTCAAGATATGAGCTCATTTGGACATCTGGATTAGGCACTTGCAGTTCAAACCTACTGGGAAAACTGACTAAATTGGGTCAAACACTGAGCAAAACAAGTCCAATTGCCAAGAAACTTTAAGGGAGTACTGTACATACACAGGGGAACACAACTATACCATCACCTGTCAAAAATCTTGCAAATTCATTAAACACGCATGTCTAATGAAAAGTGCTCAGAATTGAGTCAAAGTTGTATGAATAGCTTGTCCATGTTGTGTACATCCCAAATCTAGCTTTACATCAAAATTTGAGCTCATATGGTCTCAGATTTGCACTTTGAAGAGAACAGCGTGCCCCACACTAAATCACTCATTTGGGGGGTCAAAACTTGTCCATTTTGGGATTTCAAGATATCATTGGAAAGAGGGGAACATTCTCTACAACCTGCATGCATCAGGTATGAGTTTGCATTTTTCTATCACTAGATTCCTTAGACACGCGTGTCTAATGAAAAGTGGTCAGAAAAGAGTTAAAGTTGTATGAATAGCTTGCCCATGTTGTGTACATGTCAGATCTAGCTTCATACCAAAAATTGAGCTCATTTGGACATCAAACTTATCAGTTTTGCATTTCAGAATAGGAAAAGCGCTCCCCATGCATTTGGAAGGTCAAACATTGTCCAAATTGGAATATTTTTGCATATTTGTGATCTAGGAGACAAGCCCTACATGCTACACATGTCACAAGTCAAAAATCTCAAAAATTCATTAGACACGCGTGTCTAATGTTAGACACGCCTAATTTTGAGGAAAAAATATTTTTTCATATTTGACTTCATAGATGTGTTTCCTAGCATACCAATAGCTCATACACCAAGTTTCACTTCATTTGGATAAGTAGAGCACATAGCCACAGTTCAAATCTGGCCAAAAATTGGAGTATTTCCCACAGAAACCAACTGAAACAATATCCAATTTTAGAGATCTTTGCATATTTGGAATCTACAAAACAAGGGCTTTAGGGCTGTGACATCAAAACTTGAAAAAGTGTCAAATTCATTAGACATGTGTGTTTAACACTTTTTCACCAGAACAAGTCAAGCTTCATGCCACATGCTCCCCACATTTTGGCCACTCCATTGATGCATTCATAGTAAAAATCAAGCACCAAAATCAGGCTCAAAAGGCCAAAATTCATCCAGTGTCCAACACTGCTAAAAGTAGCCCTCCCCACTCATTAAAGAATCCATTTTATGATCCAAGTACATGGGAAGACTCACCAGGGCATGGGCAACACATACATGTGATTGCATGTCAAATATGACACAATTGCATCAGACATGCGTGTCTAATGTTAGACATGCGTGTCTAAGGTTTTTTCAGCAAAAGAGCATCAAACTTCACATGCATGTTCCTCACATCAAGGGCTCTCTTCTCATGTAATCATAGCTAAATTTGAGCACATAGCCAACCCTCAAAAGCCAGAAATCTGCTAAGTGTCAAACTCTGCCAAAATTGGCTCCCACACCTCATTCAAGCACTCATTTTATGATCCAAGCACATGAGAGGACTCACCTAAGCAAGGGCAACATCATGATCTAATTGCATGTCAATTTTGACAAACTTGCATTAGACATGTGTGTCCAACATTAGACACGCGTTTCCAAGAAAATTTTGGCCAATTCTGGATCAAAGCATACATTTGGAATGTACTAGGTACCCTCATTACAACCCCATCATCAAAATTTAAAAATCTCAAATTTTTGTTAGACACGCGTGACTAACATTAGACACGCATGTCTAAGGACTTTTTGGCCAATTTGGGATCTGAGCACATATTTGGCATATCCTAGGCATACTGATCACAACCCCATCTTCAAAACTTGAAAAGCTCAACTTTTTGTTAGACACGCATGTCTAAGCATTTTTGCCCAAAAATTGATTTTTGATTTTTTGAATTGTTGAGTCGGTACCTAGCACTGTTGTGAAGAAAGGGAGAAGAAAAGAAAAGAAAGGGGAAGGGAAAAGAGGTTGGAAGAAAAAAAAAAGAGTCTGGAAAAAATTAGAGCCAAACTTCTTGGGTGTAAGTTTCACGTCGGGACAAGTAGTTTGACACCCATCATCGAAATTTCGGACAAAAATTGATTTTCGCATAGTGAACTCACTATGGGAAACTGACAAAACGTCCAGTAAATTTGCCCGAGAAAAAGTGCACTATTTCTTTGTGCAGTATTGTTCTACTACCTTCGAAACGAGTTCTGAAAAAGTTTGGGCAAAGTCAAAAATTTTGAACGAGCCAAAATTGACCAAAAACAGCCAAAAACAGCCAAAAAAGACACCTTTTGCTAGTAAAACCCTATGCGGCTAAGGTGTAAGAGACAAGAGAGCACAGCTAGATCACACCCTCACGTGAGTGATCTAGTACAAAAATTGGCTTACGAAACCCAATCAGACGCAAGCATGGCCACCACATCGTCTAGTCACTCAGTGCCCTACGGCATTGAATTGAACTTTAACACTAGGATTAGGTTTCACAAGGAAAATAGTTATGGTTCTAAAATCTACAAAGATTATATGGATCAATTTGCGATCAAAATTGAAGATTACCACTCTCATTTTGATCCAGCACCATGGGTGAACTACCAAGGAGATCGCTACATGGGTAGAGATGGAGCGACATATCTATTCATAGATAACCCTTATGTAGTGGATGAGATAAGAAATAGAGTGCCAAGGGATGCCATGAGTGGTCATCTAGCCAATCAAGGGCCAACAAGACCACTACACACACCATAACCTTGCTCACCACTAGTGTCAATACAAATAGAACAAGTTGTGTCTGTTCACGACATAACTAGTGCTCAAGCCAATGCCAAGGAGCAAGACACGGAAGGACAAAGCAATGTCGCTAGTGAGAGCAATAAGAGCCACCAAAATAGTTGGAAAGCACGAAGAGCTAGAAGGGCTAGAAGCAAAAAGAGACAAAATGAAAATGAACAGTCATTAAAAGAAGGGCAAAAACAGATCCTTCAGCCAGTTCCATTGAACAAAGAAGGGGACTATTACGAAGGAGAGACTGAAAACACAACACTACCGATAGAATACGTAGGGCATAGCCATTTAGCTATCCTAGATAGTGGGGCAGGTGTTGCAATTGCCACAAAAAAGGTGTGGGAGATTTGGGGAAAACCACCTTTACGGCATATAGGCATGAGATTGCAGTTGGCTGATGGATACATAAAAAGACCTATTAGACTCTTAGAAAAAGTCATAGTCTCCTCATGTGGAGTTGGATATGAGCACATGTTTGCAATAGTAGATTTTGGGAACAATCCTAATTATGATATCATTCTTGGACGGCCGTTCATGCGGCAACTCAAAATGATCCATGATTGGGGTTCCAACTACATCTACCTACGGTAACAAGCTACTATTACGCGGATTAATATGATAGATCACTCTTATCGTGATGTGACTAGAATGCCAGTGGACGACTTTGAGTCAACCACAACTAGAGACGACTCCTCAGTTACTTCATGGGTCAACTCAAGGATTCATAGGTGGATGAGTGAAGCATCAGACAATGAGAACTTTGACAAGGAACACAGCATAGACAAAACGTTCATTCATGATGATGATTACAATATAGTACCCATTCGTACTATTCACATAATCTCAAATTCAGAAGAGTCTAGTGAGAGCCAACAAAGCATGATTTCAAATTCTTTGAAATCGAATCCAGCATATACACTTAAGCTAAAAGATGTGGCAATAGTTCATCTCGTCAACCATCCTTCGAAAGCAGCATTAGAATGTTCAGAACTATTTTGGGCATTTATTTTGATCCTCCAAATTATGTCCATGGAACCCCGCTCTTAAGGATGTTTGAGGAACCAGAGAGCAAGGCCATTGTTTATCAAGATCCAGATCTAAATCTCTATAGGCCCATCCCTCCTCAAGACATGTCTCATGAAGAAGCCAAGGGGTGGTTCCCTTTCTTATCCGTCAAAGACCCTAGGAATGGTCAAGCTTTGGTTCTTTATAGAAACCCTAGGAGTACTCAGCCAGAGGCCACACTAGGCCCAAGCCATGTGAGCAACTTGACCCATGAGAATGAATCTAGCACTCAACGTCAGAGCCCTAGTTTGATTACCAACAATCAACATACCATAGGTGCAATTGCCAATGCAAACACTTTACCAGAACAAATGAGTTCTAATGAGTCTAGAAATGTGTACGAAGTGTTGCCATTAGGAGTACCACCTGGTTTTGATCCTAAACTGCTACAACAAACAATCAAGCAAGGCGACCAAAAGGGCTATACAAAGCATCCAAGGGAGGATTCACAGGCAGAAGACTTCAACATTCAACAAGAGGCATCACATAATGGAGGAGCTGAGATACATGTAAGTACATCTACCCCTAGCATACACTACACTTATCAGGGACATGTAGCCCCCTCAACCACTAGTGCATCACATAGAGATATGCAATTGGCCGCTAACAATGGTGCTGCACCACAATCACCCCTTTCACAAAGCATGATTGAAAGAGCACCACATGTGGCAAGATCTTGCACAATTAACCATCAATGCACCAAATTGCAATCAAAGCACTAGCATGCTAATGCAAGCATCAGTAATAGAGTGCATCAGCTCACACCATGCATCAAATTGCAATCAAAGCACTAGCATGCTAATGCAAGCATCAGTAATAGAGTGCATCAGCTCACACCATGCATCATTGCCAAATCAACCTCTAGAGAAGGCACAAGAAAGCCCTCCATTCATATCATCTTCACATGGTGAACTGCTTGGGAAGGGGGGATCCCCCACTTTCATTTTCTCTACCACCAAACCCCTTGGGAAATCATTACCAAAGCATGCACAAGAGGGGTACAAACCTAAATTCAGTGAAGTGATGGAGCAAGCTTCAACAACACATACGACCCAGGCGGCAGTACATTCTACAAGTCTGCAAAGCCAGTACATTCCAATGAAGCCTCTGTCAGAATATAGGGTAGAAGGAAGCTTCCAGTTGAAGTCAGTAACCATCGCATCAAGCATTCAATGTTTGTATGAAGACCATCAAGGAGGCCAAATCCAACTGCTATTTTCCCCTCAAGGAAAGAAGCCTGACAAACCAAGAGTCTTCAAGTATCTACATATGAAAAACCTCTCATATGCATACAGGGATACAGATGGTAATGATTACCAGTCATATCATGGACTGCCGGATGATGCACTCAAGGATGAGGAATTTCAGAAGAGCCGTAAATACACAGGGTGTGGAATATCTCACCTTCTGAAGGAATGCCTGATGATGATGCCAAGCAAAAACATGCCACTTGGAAGTACCATAGAAGGCTCAACAACTGCAGATGCTCATCAGAAGAAGTCTCCTACACCATCAACTCAGTCATCTCCCAAGGCATCATCAAAATCCCCACCAAGATCACCTCAAAAGAGACAGATCCTACTGCAAAGTACAACAAATCTCTTGCCGGGCTCTGTTCGGAACGTTTCTTTTCTTTGTTATTTTGTTAAATGATGTGGAAGCTTTGCTGTTGTGTTCGGGAGAGGTAGCTTCAAAGCTTCACTTACAATTTCTTCAGTGATCTTGACAGTGAACTCCTCTCTGTCTTTTCCCATAAGTACTGCCTTGCCATCTTCCTCAATGCTTGTCATGAGCTCGTAGCTTCTCTGTATGTCCACACCCCATGGTGGCAGGCTGAAATATCCATCTAGGCCGACCTTGCAGAAGACCTCTTTGCATTTCTCTGTTTCATGTAGCCTGAAGAAGGAGTCTTGTGGCAGCACTACGCCCACCTTCTTATTGCTTTTGTCATAGAATGTGCCTCTGAATAAGCAGACGTCTGCTTCTTCCATGGCTTCTTGTTCTACATATGAGGTTTCCATGACTCAGACCTCCAATGGCTGGTATGGCTCTACACCTTCTGGCATGGTTGGACCTCTTGCTGGAGGTCTTGGCCTTCACTTGGGTGGACTATCGGTGCGAATGCTTCCTGTTTTTGATCAAGCACAAAGTTTTTTTTGTTAGATTGTGATTATTCCAACTGGTTTGTCCATGATTTCTTTGTCACTTGAGAACACTAGTAGCTAGTTGGTTAGTTTGTTATCAGTGGATGTGTGCAAGTGATAAAAGAGTGCATGTTTAGAGTGTTTTAATGCATGAATGTGTGTACATATGGTTTGTGAGTCCTATCTTGCCCGATTCTTTGAATTCTCAGGCCTAATCAGGCTCATTCTGAAGCTTGTTGTTCTTTTTTTGGCTATGGCTTTTGTTCTAGGGTGTTATGACATCCTAGGTCCTTGGCGAGGCTTGATTTGTTGCGAAATTTGGCTGTTTTGGGTCAAATTAAGGTCATAGCATCTTTTCAAACTTTGAAGTCTGTTATTCTAGTGGTTGGCTTGGTTTTAGGAGTCTGATTTTGGTTTTGTAAGATCCTGAGGGTTCTTGGCACTATGGGTTATCACTGGTAATCATTAGTGCCAACACTGGAATCTTGGTTTGATCAATAGGGTGAATCTTGCAAATTTCAGAGCTTCATAGGTGATTTTTTGGATTTGACAAGGCACATGTGCTCTAGAATGGATGACTTACACTGTGGTGTGCTCTAATGCCTGAACAAATTCCTTAGACGCGCATGTCTAAGAAATTTGAGGGATTTTGATGATTTGAACATGCCTATACATAGCCCTTGCCTTATGCTTCATGCTGATGTGCTTGGTTTGGCAATGAGACCACTTTTTCCATGTGAAAGGTCCGATCTAGTGAATTTCAGACAGCTTGGGACCTTCATCCTGATTTGATAGGCTTCATGATGCTCAAGATGGGCTTTTGATGCATATTGGGTGTGCTTATGACATGCTATAGGCATGGTGCAAGTTTGGTGCAAATTGGCTCAATTTCTGTTAGACACGCGTATCTAACATTAGACGTGCGTGTCTAATGTAGATGCATGATTTTTGAAATTTGAGCTCATGGCTGTGTTGCTGGTGCTTTGTAGATTCTAGGCATATGCTTTGTAGATTCTAGGCATATGCTTTGTTCTCAATGTGAATGCTTGAATATTTGATGAATGCCAAATTTAGCAGTTTCTGGACACTTAGCAGATTTCCTGTGATTTGGGTGCCCTTTTGATGATCAATTGGTGATTTGAGAGCATGGGAGTGGTGAGGATGATGCAAGCTAGTAGCCATAGATTAAATTTGGTGCCAATTGTGCAAAAAGGTGTTAAACACGTGTGTCTAACATTAGACACGCATGTCTAATGCAATGTTGTCAAAAATGACATGCAATTAGACTAGCTTGAAGATCATGCTTTTGTGATTCTTCCCATGTGCTTGGATTCTAAAGTGTGCAAATGAATGATGTGAAATAAGTAGTTTTGGTAGATTTGGACACATGATGCAAAATTTGGCTCGAAGGGCTCAATTCGTGCTTGCTTTTTGGTGTGATTGCATGGGAGTGATGAGGATGATGTGCTCAATGTATGTAAGAAGTTTGGTGTCATTTTTTTTTGGCAATTCGTCCTTAGACACGCGTGTCTAACATTAGATACACGTGTCTAATGCTAAGCGTTCCTGTGCAAGAATGGACTTCACCATCATGTTCCTCATGCTTAGCTTGCTCTCTGGTGAAATTTTGGTGCACATTGAATGTCAAATGATGTGTCATGCATAGCTTTTTGTGTTCGTAGTGTGCGGTCCTGTTCCTCGTGATTGCTACCTCGTGCATTGGTGTTTTGGTGCTATGTATGCATAAATATAAACTTTATTATATGCATCACACGTACCTCTCATGGCTCGATGTGGGGGTGCGCGTGTGTGTTGTATGGAGCGTTGAAAATCCTTGCTGCAAGGATGCTCTCTAGCTCTCTCTTCTCTCTCCAAGTGCAAATGAGGTGAAATGTAAGCCTAAGTGCTTATACCCAAAAAGTGCCCGATGAACCTATAACGTATTTTTGCACCATTGTGCTCAGTGGAGCCTCATTCTGAACTCCCGGGCTAAGTTTACCGTTTTGGAGCCGTGGCGGATAAGTGAAATTTGAACTTTCTCCGTTTGATGCACCGACTTCCTGGTTGCTTCATCATGCCTTGTAGGTCAGGCATTTGTAGTCAAAATAATTTTCTGACCTTCCAGCCTCCTGTTATTAATTTTTGAGCAAAAAATAGTCAAAATTGGCATAAAAATAGCAATAATTAGTAAAAATATCAAGTGCCCATCGGAAAATAGTCAAGGAAAATAGTCAAAATTAGCATAAAAAATAGTCAAAATTAGCATAAAATAGTAATAGTTAGAAAAAATTATCAAGTGTCCAATTCCCATAATTATCCACAATTAATAAAATACGCAATCAAAGCAAAACGGGTTGAAGGACTTGAGATTTGGCACTTGTTTTGACAGATTTTGGCCAAAACCTCTAGTTTTTACTTAAGAATTAGCGATCAGCTGCTATAATTTTTTGGCTATGATGTTCTTAGCACGCAGCTCCCTCTTTCTCCTAGCATGATATTCCTTGACCGCATCAACAGCATACCTAGCACACAGTTCACATTGAGGCTGAGAGCAATCACATACAGTGTGAGATTCTTGCTCCATGCTAGAGAGGGAGAGATTGAGCGATGTGATAGGCCTACAGAGAGCAAGAGCAGTATATGACAGGTTGAGGGCAATCACATTGAGAGAGAGAGAGAGAGAGAGAGTGAGTGACAACCTTGCTCGTACACAGAGAGTTAGAAGAGAGAGACAGAAAAATGAGAGAATATAATAATATATGCATATATATATGTAGTAGAAAAAATATAAAAAAAAGAAAAAAGAGAAGAAGAACAGAGAAAAAAGAAAAGAAAAAGTTGGTAAAACCAGGGCACCTTATAAGATTGGATATCTCATGGAGTCGGGGCGCAACATGCCATGTATGCAAAACCCACTCCCGTGATGTAAGCTTCTCTTGGGATTGTTTCCCATGATGTAAGCTTCTCTCTTGCTCTTAAGGGGACCACCATGGGGTGGCCATTAAAAAATATATGTATATAAAAAAAAACACGTGAGGTGGCAGCCATCATGGGCCACCGCCCCCCCTTCATGCCATGGTCAACGGGGCAACACGCCCGCCTCCTCTCTCTCTCGCGTCTTCTTCTCCAAGCTGGGCGCTGACAACCAGCTTAACCAACCCCCTCCCTTGTCCTCTCTTGGCTGCCTGCAGGGCAGGCCTCCTTTGAAACAGCGCCACACTTAGCATACGTGTCCACTATGGCATCGCCCAGCACAAGGTCGTTATGCAGGCTTTTCTCTCTCCCTCTTGGGATGCCGACAATGCTCTCTCACACACACACACCCCACACCTACTCTCTCTCTCAAGCTCTCTCACGCACACATTTGCACACTCTCGCTCTTAATCTCTCTCTCATGCACCTTCTCCCCTCCATACACTCCCTCTCACACACTCTCACACACACACACCACCGCTCTCACACACTTAAGCTCTCTCACTCATTTACCCTCTCCCCTCTATTCACACACTTTCACTCCCTCTTTCTTCCCTTGATGGGCGCGGCCAAGCACAGGAAATCTCTCTCTCTTTCATACACACACACACACATCCACACTCTCACCCTTGCGGCTATTTCAATGCCACACACACCCACTCTCCTACATGATGCTCACATGTTCAAATTTCTAGGGGATCCTTTTCATCTATATGCTCTTCTAAAGGGATTTCTTGATAAAAGTTTCATCTACTTCAATATCTATAGATTTATCAATAAACTCTTGCTTAGAAGCATCCTCTTTGTCTTTAGGATTGTCTTCTAAAAATTGGTCAAAGTTCTCCTAGTCTTCCATGCCTAATGATTCATCAAATTTCTTAATCTTTTTGTCATATAGGACTAAAAACTCATCGCTCACTTCCCAAGGCTCTTTTTCTAATTCATTATCTCCTGATTTGATGATTTCTAGGTCATCATCATTCCTTTCTATGTCCTCTTTAACATCCTCATCCCTTTCTTTACCTATAAAGACCTTGCTAGATAATAAATGTACTTCATCCTCATAGCTCATATGTATCCCTTTGTCTAATGAATCCTGTTAGCTATGTCCCCTTCATTATAAGTATTTTGCCTACTAGCTAAATATCTCCATTTTGCAAGAACTAGAACTAAAAGAAAAGTTACCTATATATATTCATTAACTCCTTCTTTTGGAAGTTTCCATCACCCATTGTTTTGGTATTAATGCTCCATTAGTTGGTTTAAGTCTTTTGTAGATACTTCATCATCTTTGATGGTGGATTCCAATGAAATTTTGCATTCCTCTTCATGCTATGTCTTGGATTTGTCAAGCTTGCAGACCATTGGAGAATATTCATATAGAAATATTATTCTTGGATTCAACCTTAAGAGCTTCTTTGCACACATGTTTTTTCACATTGGCCACCATAGGCTCTTCTTTCTTCTAGGCTACTACAACATGATACTCTATGGGTAGATGAAGATACAAAGAAGATGGCACTAGACTAGGGCTAGGAAGATCCACTACATGATTTCCATTTCTAGGGGCTATCTTTTGAGGATAAGAGTACCTTTCACTACCTATCTCTGTATGAGAATAATGAGAGTGCAACTTATGGTGCTTATACCTAGCTATGCAGATTATAGAATCAAAGGATTGAGGGATCATTAGGGTGGTTTTTGCCCCTTTAGGAAAGTTTGGATTAGTCTTTGATTAGGAATGGATCAATATGAAGATAGCTATGTGCAACATTTTATCCACATGAAAAGTAGAGGGTACTAGACTTGTATCCCTAATTTCATAGCCTTGTCTGCCCCTTCCCCCCCAACCTTTTTCCCTTATGATTGGGGCTCCCCCACTCCCCACCTTTTTCCTTCCCCTCATCATTGTATAAAAAATTCCCCCCCTTACCTTTTCCCTCACCCCAAAAAAGAGAAAATAGTTATGCAAGAGCTTGATTTGATGGTATTGAGGATTTCATGGTGTTTGAAACCTAAGGTGTTTCTTTTATGTATAGACATTTTTCCATTCAACTTGGTAGAGGAGCAACCGCTTTGCAATCTAACGGGGACATTTTAAGCTATGCATGCAAGCATAGTTAAGATAGTGCTCCCTTGTATGCCTTCATACCTTTCTCAATGTGGGATTTCCTTTTGGGGGTGCAAAACAATGATATGTTTAGGTGCAAAGTGGTACAGTCTAGAATATCTTTTTGATTCTTAGTAACATGCTCCACTTTGTATTTTCATTTCCATTACAAGTGATGGATGAAGAAGCATGGATTGTGGGTACCTACAAGCATCGGCGGATGAACACATTGTGTGAGTTGAGCTACATGTTACAAAGTAAAGAAAATTTGGTGTGCCTATGATAGGATCTAGAATTAAGGAGTCTTTTCCTAAGAGATAAATTAATTCTTCTTCAAATGAATGTGATTCCATTGGAGTCCTAGAGTGTGATTTTGTATTCTTTTTGAGAATCTCATCCATTTATTTTTTCCTTTAGATTAAGTTCATCTTCCTATTCTTGTAGGACTAATAATTGATTTTTGCTCTCCAAACCACTTCCTTCCGTGGTTTGTTATTGGGCTAAGTTTGTAGAACCTGATATTCAAGTAGGACAGGTAAGTTCCAACACATGGGATTCTAGCTCATTTAATTGACCTAAACCCTAGTGTGCACTATGTTCAACATGGGGGATTCTACCTCTTTTAATTAACCTAGACCCTAGTGTGAACAATGTTCCAACACATGGCATTCTAGCCACTTTGATTGACATAAGATCTAGTGTAAACTTTGTTCAAACAGAAGGGATTCTATTTACTTGGACTCACTAACCCTAGTGTGAACTTTGTTCAAACACAAGGGAGTCTATATGCCTAATTTGTCTAACTAAATTAAACTAAATGCTCTAAAATAATTACTAACTAAAGGTCTAGTTCTAGTTATTCATAATATTTTAAGCTAAATTATATTTAAATACTATATTTTATAAATGTATTTATAGAATTCTAATTTAATAGGTATAATGACATAAGAATACTTTTTTTTTCCTTACCACAAGGGGCAAGAGGCGGATTCCTTTGCAAAAAATAGCTCGAGGCTTAATAGAGTATAAATGACCCATATGCAAGCTTATATAGCTAATCCTAGATAGTTAAATAGAACATTATTCCATCATAGAGTGTTTGATCGAACTATATAATCAAACATCATATGATTTAAAATAGTATGATCAAATTCTGTTAGATCAATTTGTTGGCAAAAAAGATTTCCTCAACTAATTCTGATATGGCAGCAAATAATGAGATCGTTTTTAAGTGATTTTGACTAAATATGTGATTATTCTTGTGTAACATATTAATTGTATAACATATAATGCATTAGCTACAAAAATAGACTTAGACTCTGACTCTTGTACGACTGAAATTAGTGAATCCATCAAGTGGATTTTGTGACTTAGAGTTTGCTAGGTGAAGCTTACCTAGAACCTTTAGATAGGGTTTAGAGAGTGTAAGTTTACTTTTTTGTGTGTTTCATGCATATTGTCCTCAAACTTGCATCTCATTAGATTTCAATGATTTCATTGTATATTTCTTGTATTTTTGCATTGTTTTTAGTAGCTTATGCTTCATTTTGTTTGATGGGAATATGGTGAGTAGGTCAAACACTGAATCGACTAATGTGGCATCACTTGCATAAATTTGCAAAAGTGGGATTTCATTGCTTTAGTGATTTGATACTTGAAAAGTGTCCAAATCTTGTCCAAACTCAGTGAAACTTGTTGTATGAGCTACACAATGCATAAGGAAGGCAGAGGAATCACTTCAGAGTAGTTTTGGCAGAAGTGCATCAAATCACAATTTGGTGCAAGTCTCTCCAAATCAGGACCTCAGCCCCGAGCCTGTATACATAAATCTTTAGGAGTGTATAGGCCAAGTCTTAGCTCAATTGGGGCATTAAAACTCAGCATAAAGGCCAATAAAACTCTTCTCTAAAATCAAATTTGATCCAAAACTCACTCAAGGATAGATTGCATTGAGGGTTTGACTACATGATTGTATACGAGATTAAATAAGAACTACAGTCCTCTATCTACTTTGATGATCTCACACTTGAAGCTCACTCAAAATATAGTTTTGGTGCCGAAAACTATGAAAAATTGTGATTCAATTAAGTTTTTGAGAAAACCAAGCATCAATCTGACTTTTCTATTTTTTCTAAATTTTAATCTCCTAAATCGTCATTAAAAAAAACTAAAAACAATTTCCTAATTAAACAAAATTTAAATTAACTAACTTCATCTTTAAACTTAACAAAAAAAGCCTTTAAACTAAAACAAAATTAAAATACACATTTTAGAATACTAAAATTACATATACGTCATACAAAATCAAGAGAAAGGTAGCTCAAAATAGAAAGTGAATAGTGAAAATATTGAAAGATTTTTTTCCAAAATATATTCAATTGCAACGTATTTGATCAAAATAATTGTACGAAGCATGTTGTTTAATGCTAGCTTGCCAAATGGATTTTGGGCAGAAGCAGTGGCTGCAGCTGTCCATTTAATCAACTGATCTCCAAATAAGACATTAGATGAGAAGGTACCTGAAATGATGTGGTCAGGAAAGCAACCTTTGTACAAACATCTGAGGGTCTTTGGTTGCAAATCGTACTGCCATATTCCTAAGGAGTTTAGGGATAAGCTGGCTCCCAAGTCAAAGAAATGCATATTTCTTGGCTATGGTGATTCTGGTCAGATGGGATACCGATTATGGGAGCCAAAGGATAAACAGAGTATGCGTAGCAATGATGTCTACTTCAATGAGAGAAGTTGCATAAAAAGCCCGTGCTTGTTATAGAGATTAGACGAGTTATCTTTCAAGAAGATGTACATGTGCGTGAGGCTGGTCATGCATAGAATGGACAACAACCACCTATTGCTCCAATGCAAGATCAAGCCATAGTTGATGGCAATGGAGTGGAACAACAAGCTATTGAGGCTCAACAAGGCTTGAGAAGATCTACTAGGATACCTTGGGTTCTAGATAGATATGTTCCATCTCTAGACTATGTCATGTTGACGAAATGCAGAGAGCCCACCTGCTATGAAGAAGCTATGTTGTCAGATGACAAGCGGAAGTGGGAAAAGGCAATGCAATCAAAAATGGACTCGCTGCATAAAAATCAGACCTGGTCTTTAGTGCCTTTGCCTAAAGGGAAACATGCATTACCATGCAAATGGGTCTACAAGATGAAGATCACACCCCCAGTGATGGACAGCCAAAGTACAAAGCAAGGCTAGTTGCTAAAGGATTTAAGCAACAACAAGGTATTGACTTTGAGGAAATGTTTTCCCCTATAGTTAAGATGACTTCCTTACGGAGTGTACTAGCATTGGCTTCCAAAGAAGACATGGAGCTTGTTCAGATGGATGTTCGATTAGTGTTTCTTCATGGTGATCTTCATGAGGAGATTTACATGCAGCAACCAGAAGGGTTTGAGGAGAAAGGCAAAGAACGTCTAGTGTGCAAGTTGGAAAAGAGCCTTTATGGTCTTAAACAAGCGCCCAGGAGTGGTATCACAAGTTCCATGCCTTTATGATGTCCCAAGGGTATCGCACGAATGAAGTAGATCACTGCCTTTATACTAAAAGGGCCAAGGATGGCAATTTGCTGATTTTGATCCTTTATGTGGATTACATGCTTATTGCCAATAAGAACAAGGATGAGATTGATGTCTTAAAGAAGAAGCTACATGGTAACTTTGACATGAAAGATTTGGGAAATGCTAGTCATATTCTTGGCATCATGCGGATTGTCAGAGATCGAGATAAGTGGTTGCTTTACTTGTCTCAGATCGAGTACATCAACAAGGTACTTGAGTGTTTCAATATGATAGGGGGGAAGGCATTGAGTACCCCATTACCTTCATATGTGAAACTCAGCATGCAAGATTGTCCCAAATCTGATGATGACAAGGCAGCAATGGCTAACGTCCCATACTCATCTGCAGTTGGTTGTTTGATGTATGCAATGATAGCTACTCGCCTAGGTATTGCTTTTGTAGTGGGAGCTGAGCACTGGGAGCAGTTAGTTGCTACATGTCAAATCCTGGCCGAAAACATTAGGACGCAGTGAAAGGTGTGTTACGGTATTTGCACGGCACTAAGGGATTGTGCATATGTTTTGGAGGTGAAGATGAAAGTGTAGTGGGTTACACAGATGCAAATTATGCTAGGGATTTAGATAAGAGAAGGTCCACTTCAGGCTATGTCTTTACATTCACTGGAGGTGCAATGTCTTGGGGATCAAGACTTCAAGACAGCACAATGCTATCTACCATAGAAGCCGAATATGTTGCAACAATCTGAGGCTTGCAAAGAAGCAATATGGCTTGCTCGTCTAGTGGGAGATTTGGGTATTTCAGTTGAGATGCTAGTCTTGAAGTGTGATAGGTAGAGTGCTATCCATTTGGCCAAGAATCTAGTGTTTCATGCAAAGACCAAGCATGTGGATATCAAGTACCATTTCATTCAAGATGTGCTTGAAGACAAATGCCTACAACTTGTCAAGATTCATATGGATGATAACCTTGCAGATCTCCTTACCAAAGGTCTCTCCTCCGAGCAGTTGCACATTGTAGGGCACTTATGGGCAGTAGATAGATAGGGTTTCACTCTATCTTCATTGTATATACTTGTATACACATGTAACCCACACTTGAAGGCACATTGGCTTTCAAGTGGGAGGTTGTTGGGGTGTGAAGCCCAATGTGCTTGCCCATATGAGGCTGAGCGGCCGGACACTATTCTTTCTAGGTTAAGTAATAAGGACTCACAAACCCTATCACTATTGTGATAAGGAGTCCACCATTGTCTGTGTGTCTCTCCCTCCTTCTTGCTCACACTTCTCCTTCTTCCTTGTGCCTCCATCCTCGTGTGTGTGCTCTTCAGTTAGTATTCTATATCTAGTATTTGCTAGTGTGTTATAATATATACTCTTAAACAAACCATACTCCCCTATTGTCAATTCTAGTTGGCAAGGGTCAAGAAGGGTTGTCACCCCCCTAGACACTACCACTGTTACCAAACCCTCCTGCATGTGTCCTAAGAAAGGACTTCCACTCATGAGGTGGGCTAACTCACGATAATAACCTTCATCAGAGATAGCTATCTTAGGGGGAGGATATCCTTCATCAGAGATAATAATATCCTTATGGGGCCAACAATATGTGCCCCAGGTTGTGTAGTGGGTGTCCAATGTTTTTCATGAAAATGTCCCAAGGATGTAGTCTGTGTTGATTGGATGTCCATGTAGCTTCTATTTTGGGCCAAACGTTATAGATGTCAAAACTTTGAGGCTTAGTTAAAGTGATTATCATGCTTATTCAAATTGAGCTAGGAATCTCAACTTTCAAGATAGAAATATACAAAACCCAATATTGTGAATGCGCCACCATCAGTATTTTTCATTTGAGATGCTCTAAATCGCCATGGTTTTACTACTTTTTTCCCGGTCCCCGCCTACTGCCCGCACAAGCGATCGAGCACCACAAATCCTTAACTCCCAAAAAAATACAAAGAAAGGGCTAAAATAAAACGGAAAGGGTTATAATCTCTCCCTCTCTCTCACTCTACTCTCTCTCCTCCCTCTCTCTCTCTACTCTCTCTCTCCCTCTTGTTAATGTCTCTTTGTCTCTCGCTCTGTGCGCAGCAGGGGGCTAGCTCCATCTCTCTCTCTCTCTCTCTCTCTCTCTCTCTCTCTGTGGTGCAGCAGGGCGGCCTAGCTATGGCAGCAGGGGAGCAGCTGCCAGCAAGGGGAGCACGCAGGGGCGGTTCCTAGCCAGAGCAGTAGAGAGGGCGGCAGCAGCAGAGCAGAGAGCGTACGCCGATGGAGAGGGCACGCGAGCAGGGGCAGCAGGCGGTGCAGGCTCTGATGCGCAGCGAGAGACAGAGCAGGGGGCATGTGCGGTGACGAAGAGAGAGAGCAAGTAGGGCGGTGACGAAGAGAGAGAGAGGGCGGTGAGAGAGAAGAGAGAGAGAGGAGAGAGAGAGAGTGTGTGTGTGTGAATATTTGATTTTTTTTTAAAAAAAATTGGGAAGAGAGAGAGAGAGAGAGAGAGAGAGAGAGGGCAATTTTTTTCCTTTTTAACTTTATTATGGCCCCCCCATCCCATGTACTATTTAGCATCTAATTAATGAAATTTTTTCTTTTTTTAATTTTTCCAAGCACTATCCTTTCTCATATATATACATCCTCTTTATCTTTATGGCTACGCTTTCTACGCTTTCTACTTTAATTCGTATCTTTTATCTTTATCTTTCTACATCCTCTTTATCTTTTATGGCTACGCTTTCTACTTTAATTCGTATCTCCCGATCCCGGTGGTGGCGGATTAAAAATCCGCCACCATAGGAATTTTACTTGGACTGGGAGTGAAATTCCCATGGTGGCGGATTTTTAATCCACCACCGAGCCACCCCCGCCCCACCATTTGACCTACAATTACTCTACCCCACACCCAAAATTTTAAAAAAATGAATGCTTCTTTCTTGCTCTCTGTCTCTACCTTTCTTACTCTCTCTCTCTCTCTCTAGTGCTCTCTCTCTCTATCTCTGCCACGTAGCACCCCTCTCTCTGTGTGTAGGCTATGTCGGGCATCTCATAGCTGCTGCGCAGCTCACAAGGGGAAACAAATCCATTGACGAGATTGCAAGGGAGGGGTTGCGAGCAGCTGACAAGCGGACGCAGGAGCTGGAGCGGGCACGGGCGGGGCTGTCTCTGCAGCAGACGCACAGAGGGGGCGGGCAGCAGATCTCGGAGCAGTTGAACAGGGCTCGGGAGAGAGAGAGGGAGCACTCCAGCGTTTCCTAACATAGAGAGCGGGGGGGTGCCCTAGTGACGAAGAGAGAGAAAGAGAGAGAGAGAAGAAGAGAGAGAGAGAGAGAGAGAGAGAGAGAAAAGGTGGAGAGAGAGAGAAAGAGAGAGAGAGAGAGAGAGAGAGAGAGAGAAATATATATAACATATATATATATAAATTTTTTGACTTTTGGGGGAGGGGCCCTTTTTTTATTATTATTATAAAAGGCATTAATTTTTTTAAAAAAGGTATGTATGTATGCGGTTAATGAATGTGTTTTTTAATAGGTTTTTTATTTTTTTCAACCAGTATACCTTCTTTTAGTTATGTTACAAAACTCATACTTGAAAGTATGCCTTTTAATTTGTGAGCACATTATAGATGTTTCTCTACAAGCTCCACTTCACGCATAATTGAAATCTAGTTTTAAGATATTTTCAAGGATCCTCATGTGTGCATAAAATGAACATATATGAACACAAGTAAATGGAATGTCCAAGAGGTGAATCCATTCAGTGTCACCATGAGAACTCAATGGCATAGACTGATCGTAACTCTTGATGCAACTAATAGTTTTGTAAATTCTCTAAATGCTTTTGCTCAATTTCAATTTCTTTCCTTTCCCTTCATTGCATTTTGTGCTTCCTAGGTTTCCTTCTATACACTTCTATGGAATCATTTCTTGCACTCAACCATATATTTGAAATTCTTAACACTAGCCATGTTTGAAATTCTCAACACTAGCCCATAAAAAAATAGCCACTTTAGTGGCTTTAGACGTGCCTTTATGAAATTCCTTTCATTCCAAACACCATAAGAGTGGAAAAAATGCGAATCTTTTTGTCAAAATGCTCACATTTTTATTAATTTCTCTAAAAAATCCTTAAAATATTTCTAAAGTAGACAAAAAATACTTTTTAAAGTTCATTGGTATGTATTCAATGAATTGCTACATGCATTATAAAGGCTACATAAGAGCTGTTAACTTTTTATATAACACCAAATCTTGTTACTTAACCCTATTTTGAATAATAATTATAATATTTTTAAAAGTGAAAATTTTATTTTTCATTATTTTTGGCTAAAAATGACTCCATTTAAATTTTTATGTATATAGAGCATACTTGCAAAGTTTCAAAAAGCTTAACCTTTCCACGCAAAAGTTACTAAAGGAATAATGGAAAAAGTCCATGAGACACTTTAATGGAGCATAAGTTGTTGATATACATAGGTAGTGATGTGTGTGAACACACTTAGGACCGCCGGGGCACTTGTTCCCTCACTAGGAGGTTTTTTCCTCCGTGCATGTATATACACCCATTCATTCCAGGGCTATCTTATCTTTGTACTTGCACACTAAGTAATACTACTTCTGTGTTGTGTGCTCTTGAGCTTTACCTTCTTCTTCAAGCTTTGTGTGTGCATTTCTGCAACCCTAATTCCAACAATTAGTATCAGAGTAGGCATCGGCTCCCCGAGCAGCGTCACCGGCACCCTCTGACCTGCGTTCTTAGATTGAGGTGAGATTTCACGAACATGAACAGGAACAGGTGCCTATACTCTGCAGGCGAGCCCGAGGGGCTTATGTATTCTCAAAAATCCCATTTGAGGTCGTTTCGGGCTCCGTTTTCGCTACAGAAGTTCTGCATAGCACTTTTCGTCTTTTTGTGCAAAAATTTTGATAGAGCAATTCTCTACAAAACAGGCATACATATACTATTCTGGGCCGTACTACATAGCACGAGCTGTATTCTGTTCATTCCTTGTTGTCACAGGTAACTTTTACATCAGTTTCAGTCACCGGTCATGGCTGATAACAGCAATGATGTATTCCGCATGTTGTCTGCTGATGAGGACAAGTTGGATGGGGACAGCAATTACCCACTTTGGGCATACATGATGCAACATGTTTTGGTTGCAAAAGGAGTGTGGAACATTGTGTAGGGTTTGGATGTACGTCCAGGTTCTGTGGATGCAGGATCTGTTGAGGATGTTGCAGGTTCTAGCAGCTAAGTTGTTGCTGCTGCTGCTGTTTTACCCACTGCTGAACAGGCTCGTTGGGATGGTAAAGATGTGCAGGCTCATGCCTTGATTGCACTTTCTGTCAAATGAAATATCACTCCACACATTCGTTCAGCTAAAACAGCAAAACAGGCTTGGGATACTCTTGCTCATTTGTATGCAGGTTGGAATGAGGCAAAAATCTCTTACTTGCGTAAAGAGCTAGAATCAAAGATTATGCAGGAGGAAGATGACATGAATGTTTTTCTTACTAAGATTAAAGATCTCAAAAAGCAGTTGATTTCTGCAGGTGAGATTATTCCACATCATTCTCTTATGGCACGATGTATGGTTAAGAGCCAATAGTTATCGCATGCATTTTGGCTTGAGGCTGTTATGTGTGCAGCATACATATTAAACAGGTGTCCTACTAAGGCTTTGCAGTCTATCACTCCTTATGGGGCTTGGCATAGCAAGAAGCCATCTATTGGTCACTTGCGTGTATTTGGTTGTTTGGCCTATGCTTTAGTGCCTATGCAACATCACCGCAAATTGGATGACAAGACTGCCAAATGTATCTTTGTTGGTTATAGTGTTGGAAGCAAGGGTTACAGGTAATATCCTACGCAATCAAAGTGGATCTTGATTAGTCGGGATGTTGCTGTTGTGGAAGATACTGTGCAGCCTTTGTTATCATGTACCAAAGAGACAGGTGTGAGCCCACGGGATGTATTTGATACAGTGTTGCCTCTTTTTACAGGTGGAAGTTCAGATGTACGTCCTATTGAGGCACATGTACAGCCTACGCAGGTTTCAAATGACATCACAGATCAACCTATTTTCTGATGCATATTTACAGGATGAGATTTATGACGACACGGCTGAAAATGAGCAGGCTAGAGGTATGCCAAAATGGCTGGTGCAGACTTTGCGTGACAGTAAAAAACCTATGTCTAGTCGTACTCGTTCAGGTTTTCAGCATACCTCTTATCCATCAGATTGTTATGCTTTGCCAGTGTGGCTAGTATGTGTGATGAGGAAGAACCTCTTTCATTTGATGAGGCACAAAGTTCAGAAAATTGGTTGGCTGCAATGCAAAGTGAATATGATGCTATCATGAAGAATGGTACATGGTCTTTATGTGATTTGCCTGTTGGTAAAAAGGCCATTAGATGTAAGTGGGTTTACAAGTTGAAACGAAAGCCAGATGGTAGTGTTGATCGCTATAAGGCGAGACTTGTTGCAAAAGGTTATGCTCAGGAAAAGGGCATTGATTTTGATGAGACTTTTGCACCTACTTGTCGTATGACTACCATTCATAGCATTTGTGCATTGGCAGCTCATAACGGTTGGAATGTACATCAGTTGGACATTAAGACTGCATTTTTGAATGGTGATTTGCATGAGGAGGTGTATGTAACGCAGCCTCGTGGTTTTGTTCAAAAAAGGGCAGGAAAACAAAGTGTGCAGGTTGAAAAAGGCATTGTATGGCTTGAAGCAAGCTCCACGAGCTTGGTATGAAAAGATACATGCTTATTTGAGTACACATGGTTTTCAAAATAGTCCAACTGAGAGCACTTTGTATGTAAAACGTGCGGATGATGTACATCTGCAAACCGAAATCTTATTCTAGGAATTGATTGTGGAAAGTAGAGAATTAATTCAATCATAAAAACCATTGCTTGTAAGCTTCAACTAAATCAAATCAATTGAAAAATTAAAACACTTAAACAAAAATACTTAGCTCCAAAAAGACCATATTGGGTGCAATCTTCCCCCCTCTTGTGCGTGGCCTCTCCCCACACAAGAGTATTTCTTTATTAGCTTTCTTTTTCACCAAAATTAGGCCATAGCTCCCAAAATACAAGATGTGCTTTTTAGAGAGCACGGCACTCTTCTTTAACAAAAATAGAGTGTCAAATTGGGACTAGGGTAAAGCCATAGGCTTTAATAAATTCCACAAAAATAAATGTATCTTTCCTAAAGTTCAAAATGGAAAAATCATTTAATAAGATTACAAGCTACTACGCTTGCCAAAAATGAAATGTGATGATCCAAGACATTTCTTCCAAAGTAAACTCTTCAATTCCCATAGTCTTCATCACCTGAAAATATAAGCCCAATTAATTATTAAATTAATCCCACAAATATTAAACAGGCACAAATCATCACCAACTCATGACTACTAGGCATAAGTACCCCAGGAATCACCCTGCCATACAAACCTAACTGAAATAATCATAGGTGGCCTCAAACATACGTCATATACCGCACGTATTAATATTTATAGTGGTGTCACCCACGATATTAACCTAGCCGACATGACGCAAGAGTAATCTAGGCATCCCCAAATTACTCAAGAGAGGATAAATAATATTTTTCTAGAGGACTTAAAATATATTCTCATGACATCCCTCTCGCTCGAGTTTGCAATTGTCCTCAATTGCGGATTTGCTGGGTTTGAAAAGAATGAAGAATTTCAGGGTAAACTCGAAAAAATTTCTCAGGCATCCATTTAGCATCTTCTTGTGGATGATTCTTAAAAGTCAAAAGATACTTGAAGTATTGATTACCTGTCCTTGTTGTTGTTATCTCTTGGTCAATGATAGCATCAGGAACTAATACTTCTTCCTCTCCTTCAATAAGAGGTGGTTCCTCATATGTTGGGTGAGTAGGAAGTGTTCCTCGAAATGGTTTCAAGAGATGGATATGAAAAGAATTGTGGATATTCCAATTAGATGGAAGCTCTAGTCTATAGGCCACATCATTAATCTTTTGAAGGATTTTAAATGGCCCATAATATCTAGGCGCTAGCTTCACTGCTCTGTAGGGAATTTTTCCACACTCTTTAATCGACGCTTTTCAATTCTCAAAAGTACATAATCACCTTCTTGAAATGAAAAATCTTTGCGCTTCCTATTATTTGCTTGAGATGTATACTTCTCTTGAGCTCTTGCAATACAATCACGCACTTCAGATAGAATGCGATCAAAGTCTCTAACATATTGGTCGGCTGCTTCAATCTTATGAGAGAGTCTAGTAGCCGGAATAGGCAATGCTCTTCCATAGATGATCTCAAATGGTGCTCAACCAGTAGCAGTATGAGGAGTATTATTATCAACAAATTGGAGTAGGTGTATGTACTTATCCCATGCACTAGGTTGCTGGAAAACATAGGCTCTAAGCATATCTAAGATAGTGCTATTTGTGACTTCGGTTTGTCCATTCGATTCCGGCCGTGGAAAAATCTAACTTAGTGCCTAAGTTTGAGAAAAGAGCAACCCAAAAGTGACTACAAAATTTAGAATCTCTATCAGAAACTATCACTTTGGGTAGACCATGATGAACAAAAATTTGCTTAACAAATATGTTCGTGGCTTGCTGAGAAGTTAGTGTCTTTTTACATGGAATGAAATAGGCTTGCTTACTAAATCTGTCCACTATTGTCCAAATCATGTCATGGTGACTGGAAGTAGTAGGGAGGAAGCCAGTAATGAAATCCATAGACACTTGTTCCCATGGTCTATCAGGAATAGGTAGGGGCATAAGCAATCCTAAAGCTTTGCCTTTGTAGCTTTTGATTGTTTGACAAATGTTACATTCAGCTACAAACTTAGCTACATCATTCTTCAAATGGGGCCAATATAATTCTCGAGAAACTACTTGAAGTGTTGCGGAAACTCCTCTATGTCCCACAAATGGTGGTTGGTGCATCTCTTCCAAGACAAGTTGTCTATAAGATTGAGTAACACACAATCTCTTCTCAAAGAAAAGATAGCCATCATTATGAATAAGTTTCTTTCATGAGAATAAATGGTTCACTTTCAATTATAGAAATGTTGTTGATATTTGGTCTTCGACTCAAAGCATCGGCAACAACATTTTCTTTTCCAGGTTGATATTGAATCATAGGTTGGAAACTTTGAATGAAAGCTGCCCATTTGATATGCCTATCTGAAATAAGAGCTTGCGTAAGCAAATGCCTAATGCTTTGTTGGTCTGTCTTGATAAGAAATTCAGAGCCCATTAGGTAATGCTTCCAGATCTTCAAAGCATGCACTACTGCTGCTAATTCCTTATCATAAGTGCTATAATTTTGCTCTGTAGGCTTAAGCTTTCTACTTTGATAAGCAATAGGATGGTTGTCTTGCATAAGAACAGCTCCAAATCCTTTGCCACTAGCATCAGTCACTACTATAAAGAATGGTCTTTGAAAATCAGGTAGTGTAAGAACTGGTGCTTGTGTTAAAGCATTCTTGAGTGTTGCAAAAGATTTATCTTGCTTATCAGTCCAATTGAAATTTGTAGCTTTCTTAAGGAGTTCAGTCAAAGGATTGGCAATACAAGCAAAATTCTTGACGAACTTCCTATAATAACTACATAAGCCAAGAAAAGATCTAAGATCATGTATGTTTCTAGGCGTAGGCCAAGAAGCAATACACTCAATTTTCTTAGGATCTACACGAATCCCTTCGGCCGATACTATATGACCTAAGTATTCAATCTCTTCTTGAAAGAAAGAACTCTTTTCAGGATTGACATACAATTCATTTTCTCTCAAAAGATTGAACACTTTTCCAAGTGTTGTTCATGCTCTTGTCGATCCTTGCTGAAAACAAGAATGTCATCAAAGAACACTATAACAAAACTTTGAAACTTAAGCAATATACGATTCATCATACGGCTGAAAGTAGCTGGAGCATTGGTCAAACCAAATGGCATAACCAAAAACTCATAATGACCAGTTTGGGTTCTAAAAGCTGTCCTTGAAAATGTCAGATTGAGTCATACGAACTTGATGATACCCAGACTTTAAGTCAATCTTGCTAAAGACCTTTGATCCTCGAAGCTTATCAAGAAGATCATCTATCCTAGGAATAGGATATCTGTTCTTGACAGTAATTTTATTCAATGCACGATAGTGTAGGGATAGGTCCTCCTCAAGTTTATTTGATAACAATCCTACAACATGGAAGAATCATGAACTTGATCTTCAATGTTGCTTCAATTTACACTCTCATTTTGATGATTGTGTCTACATTCCTTCGGACCCCCATCTCTTATCTACCATTACTAACAAGCCTTAGAATCTCTATAACCTCAAAATAAATTATAACCCTGCTTGTGATTGCCAAAATAGAAAGTGAGCCAAAATAAACAATAAAGAAAAAATCTCATAAAAATATAAGAAAACTGCAATCAGTCATACAGGCCCCCCCACCCTACACACATTCGGTAAGTTCCGTTCTTCTTCTTAACAAGAAGTACTGGAGCTCCAAAAGGTGAACTACTAGGTCGAATAAGGCCTCTCTCTAGCAAGTCTTCTATTTGGCTTTGGATTTCTCTTTGCTCTAGATTGTTGACTCTATATAGGGAGCTTTACAAGGCGGGGAATTTCCAGGCATTAAGAAAATACTATGATCCTCTGGCCTAGACTTAGGTAATCCTAGAGGCAGATCTTCCATGAAACAGTCACTAAATTTGGAGATAAAAGAATCAAACTTTGGTCTTTTGGATGTGTCCAACTCAGCATCAAGCTGGTTAACCCATACCATATAAGTCTTGTCTCTTTTTCTTAGAGCTCTCTTTGCTTGAGTGTGACTCAACAAAGGACTCATTTCTCCTTTGACTTGACACTGGAGGATAATATTTTCATTGTCCTTCCTTAGAGAAATACTATGAGTGTCATAGTCTATAATAGGATTATATTTGTGTCTCCAAGGCATACCCAAAATTATATCTACCCCTTGTAAAGGTGCAACTAAGAAATCCCTCTCTTCTGTTAAAGGTTTGATGCATAAATACAATTCTTTCACCACTTGCATGCAATTATACTTTGTTCCAGTAAATGCTGCTTTGACTTTATAGTACGTAGGTAAAGAATGAAGATTTAATGCTCTAAGTACCTTTTCAGAAATGAAATCATGTGTACTACCATCATCATGCAAAATAAGAACTTCATGTCCATTTATCGTTCCTTTTATTTTAAGCAAAGAATGAACATGAGGTTTACCTTCTTGTTCTGAGTAATCTGGATCGGAATTACCCTCTTGCTTGAATGATTCTTCTTCATTGTCGTCTTCTTCAATCATGTTGACTCGAGCTGCTGTGCTGCTGGGGTTGAATTCTTGGTAAGCTCCGGACAATTCGGTGCTATGTGACCTTCTTTGTGGCACTTGAAACATTTGATAGGAGATGTCTTCGGTTTGCCACCATTGACTTTCTTATTGGTACTCATGTTGCCTTTAGCCTCGTCCTTGCCTTTGTCATAACCTGGTTTATACATCTTCTTTGAAGCATAAAAAGATTTAGTAAATGGTTTAGAAGAAGTACCCTCATGTGCTTTAATCTCTTTAGGAAAATGCTGTTCAATGGTTGAATTTGAGTTCTCGTCACTTCAAACAAATCCCGAACGATTTCGCGTGATTCAAGAGTCTTGGGCTAGTCGAATTGTTGACGAAATAATTTTTCTGCACTTTGAAACCTGCTGAAACAGTCCTGTAAACCTTGCCCAATCTTTGTAATATTTTTTCTGAAATTTTCAGAATTTTTCAGAAGCGATTTCGGAATTTTCTGGCCTTTTCTAGGCAATTTTGAAGCTTTTTAAAACCTGTAAATCACTTTTCTGCACCCAGAAATTTTCAGAATTGGAAAATCTTTGAATTTCTCCTCAAATTTGGAAATAGGGAAAAGTAGAGGTTCAAAAAGGAGTGATGTGACTTGCATGGGGATTGGGAAAAGTAAGAGAAGGATTAGAGAGATGATTAAGCTTGATTAAGCTTGTGGTAAATTTTTTTTTCTTCTCTCCATGCTTTTTGCGCCGGCGGCAGGCTGCCGCCGTGCGTCTCCTTGTCCAAAAGCTTGTTGAGATTTATAAGATGTCTTTTACACAAATTTATCTCTCCCGTCCATTATAGGTTTGCTCAACCTTGAAGCTTTCTGATTTCTGAGAGTTACCCGTGAGGTTTTTGGCTATGAGGATTTCATCCATACGGTCAGATTTTGATTTCACAGAGTATTTGGAAAAACCGCTTTTTGATAGAGAGGGATGGTTTTGCAGGGTGGTGAGTGGGTTTGAGAGTAGATCTAGTTTTGAATCTTTGACCTTTGGGTAAAGACCTGCAAAACACCCTTCTGTCCACTGGATAAATTCCTGCAGTTTCTTGATTTTTGAGAAGTTGAAGCCCTTTCCTACCTTCTCCACAAATCTCCTAGCCCAAGCTCTGATACCACTGCAACCGGAATCTTATTCTAGGAATTGATTGTGGAAAGTAGAGAATTAATTCAATCATAAAAACCATTGCTTGTAAGCTTCAACTAAATCAAATCAATTGAAAAATTAAAACACTTAAACAAAAATACTTAGCTCCAAAAAGACCATATTGGGTGCAATCTTCCCCCCTCTTGTGCGTGGCCTCTCCCCACACACCAAGAGTATTTCTTTATTAGCTTTCTTTTTCACCAAAATTAGGCCATAGCCCCCAAAATACAAGATGTGCTTTTTAGAGAGCACGGCACTCTTCTTTAACAAAAATAGAGTGTCAAATTGGGACTAGGGTAAAGCCATAGGCTTTAATAAATTCCACAAAAATAAATGTATCTTTCCTAAAGTTCAAAATGGAAAAATCATTTAATAAGATTACAAGCTACTATGCTTGCCAAAAATGAAATGTGATGATCCAAGACATTTCTTCCAAAGTAAACTCTTCAATTCCCATAGTCTTCATCACCTGAAAATATAAGCCAAATTAATTATTAAATTAATCCCACAAATATTAAACAGGCACAAATCATCACCAACTCATGACTACTAGGCGTAAGTACCCCAGGAATCACCCTACCATACAAACCTAACTGAAATAATCATAGGTGGCCTCAAACATACGTCATATACCGCACGTATTAATATTTATAGTGGTGTCACCCACGATATTAACCTAGCCGGCATGACGCAAGAGTAATCTAGGCGTCCCCAAATTACTCAAGAGGGGATAAATAATATTTTTCTAGAGGACTTAAAATATATTCTCATGACAACATCTAAATCATTGCTCTCAATGTCAATGACATGCTGCTCACAGGACCTAATGAGAGTCATATTGCTGATTTTAAGACTGATTTGAATGCCTCTTTTGAGATGTCAGATTTGGGCATTTGCATCATTATTTGGGAATACAGTTTAAGCAGTGTGATGGAGGTATTGCTTTGTGTTAGACAAAGAATATAGAGACATTGTTACGTAGATTTGGTCTTAAGGACCTATTGCCACTCCTATGGAGACAGGTTCAAAGCTCAATTTTTATGATGTTGGAGATCATTTTGATGTCACTCTCTATCAGACAGCTGTTGGTTGCCTCATTTATGTATGCATTACGAGGCCTGACATTCAGTATTCAGTCTCACAGGTGAGCATGTTTATGCATAGCCCAGGGATTGAATATTCATGTGTTCACTCTAATTTTTCCGTGATTAGCGTGCGTGAACATCTTGTTCACTTATTCACTCATTCACTTGATCACTCTTGAGCAGGTCAATGGTAACCTGGTAACCCACAAAAAGCCCGGCGGGAAATGGCCTTTTCCCGGCGGGCCCGGCGGGAAATCTCAATATCCCGGCAGGCCCGGCGAGAATCCTCAATTTCCCAGTGGGGTCCCAAATTTTTTTTTTTTGCAATCATTTTTACCATTTTTGGGCCTTTTGAACTCATCTATGATATCAAAACTTTCAAATTCTCAAAGGAAAAAAAATTGCAATTGAGTCTAACTAAGTGTAATTGAATCTAATTAAGAGTAATTGAGTCTAACTAAGTGTAATTGAATCTAATTAAGAGTAATTGAGTGTAAATTAAGTCCAATAGAGTGCAAGTGAGTATGATTGAGTCCAATTGATATCCAATTGAGCATAATTGTGTTGTCCAATTGAGCGTAATTGAGTTCAATTGAGCGTAATTAAGTCTAATTCAGTGCAATTGAGATATAATTAAGTCCAATTAAGTTCAATCGATTATAATTGAGATAAAATTGGACTCAATTGACATTAATTACACTTAGTTGATGTCAATTCCATACCAATTGAGTTCAATTGACATCAACTAAGTGTAATTAATATCAATTGAGTCTAATTTTATGAATTATATCAATTGGACTCAATTGATGTCAATTACATTCAATTGGTGTCAATTGAACTCAATTGACTGTAATTAATATCAATTGAGTTCAATTTTACATGATTTACACTCAATTAATATCAATTGGGCTCAATTAATATTAATTACACTCAATTGGTGTGCAACTGACATCAATTGAGTGCAATTAATGTCGATTACACCCAATTTTACATGATTTACACTCAATTAATGTCAATTGGACTCGGTTGATGTCAATTGGACTCAAATTGCACTCAACTGGTGTCAATTGAGCACAATTATCAATTGAGTGTAATTAATATCAATTGAGTCTAATTTTATATGGATTACACTCAATTAATGTCAATTACACTTAATTAATCTCAATTGCATACCAATTGAGTTCAATGACACCAATTGCATGCAATTGATATCAATTGAGTCTAACTGGCATTAATTGAGTCCAATTGGTATCAATTGAGTGCAATTGAGTCCAATTGACATCAATTGAGTGTAAATCATGTAAAATTGGATTCAATTGACATTAAATAAGGTCAATTGGACTCAATTTATACTCAATTAATATCAATTAGACTTAATTAATATCAATTAGGCTCAATTGATGTTAATTACACTTAATTGGTGTCAATTGAGCTCAATTGTTGTGTAATTTACATCAATTGAACTCAATTGGAGTGCAATTAATGTTAATTGAGTCCAATTTTACATGATTGATATCAATTTGACTCAATTTGACGCCAATTGTGTGCAATTGAGTCCAATTGATATCAATTGAGTACAATCGAGTCCAATCGACATCAATTGAGTGTAAATCATGTAAAATTGGATTCAATTGATATTAATTAATGTCAATTGGACTCAATTTATACTCAATTAATGTCAATTAGACTTAATTAATATCAATTAGACTCAATTGATGTTAATTACACTTAATTGGTGTCAATTGAGCTCAATTGGTGTGTCATTGACATCAATTGAACTCAATTAGAGTGTAACTAATGTAATTGAGTCCAATTTTACATGATTTACACTTAATTGATATCAATTTGACTCAATTTGATGCCAATTCTGTGCAATTGAGTCCAATTGATATCAATTGAGTACAATTGAGTCCAATTGACATTAATTGAGTGAAAATCATGTAAAACTAGTGTCAATTAACATCAATTTACCTCAATTGGAGTGCAATTAATGTTAATTGAGTCCAATTTTACATGATTTACACTTAATTGATATCAATTTGACGCCAATTGTGTGCAATTGAGTCCAATTGATATCATTTGAGTGCAATTGAGTCCAATTGACATCAATTGAGTGTAAATCATGTAAATTGGATTCAATTGACATTAATTAAGGTCAATTGGACTCAATTTATACTCAATTAATGTCAATTGGACTTAATTAATGTCAATTAGGCTCAATTGATGTTAATTACACTTAATTGGTGTCAATTGATTGAGCTCAATTGGTGTGCAATTGACATCAATTGAACTCAATTGGAGTGCAATTAATGTTAATTAGACTAGGAGTGTATTATATCAGAATTTTATATGCATTAATTGATCATAATTAGTCATTCACTAATTAAACACAAAATTGCAAAACTATGCATTAATACTATGTAAATCTGTTATTAATTGTTGGGGCTAGCTACCCAGATTTGAAATCTGATTTGATGATGAAATTTGCAGCCTTCGATGCTCCCAATTCAGCTCCTTGATTAGCCCTTGATCTCCTTAATGATAATACTTATGATTTTTGCATAATCCTTAATACAATCTAGTGAAAACTTATGTGTGCATCTGAGATGAGAGCTCCTTTTATAGCTTGAGGGAGAGAGAGAGAGAGCTTCATACACACACACTCAAAAATGCGCCGAAATTGCAAGGAAGGGGAAGGAGTATGCTTGCTATAATTGAAGTGGAGAGGTGGCCAAGTGTGGTGGCGTTCCATTGGTTGGAACTTCACTTACCAAAACCCCTTCTTTTATCACCCTTTTAGTTTCAAAATCCTCCTAATTTAAATAGTTGAAATGTGCACCTAGGACCTCACATGAAGCCTCCACTTATTCCTAGCATGACCGATCCATCCGTTCCGTACCAGAATTCCACTTTTTGTCCCGAATACACATTAAACAAAATTGGCTTGCTTTTTTAAAAATTTATTATTATGGAACATTATAGCAACATAAATGCACAATCATCAAAGCAAGGAAT
>NC_141063.1:40342385-40379885 GCF_041138505.1 Cibotium barometz
ATGCAATCATTTATGACAGTGTTCAATATGTGCATGTCAATGATCTTTTGGTTGTGACATCCCAAAGGCAAAGGTTCAACATGGATATCTTAAAGGTGCATGAGGATAAGAAGAAGGCAAACAATAAGTGCCCCGCTCACAATCCAAAATGTCATCTCCTAAACTATCACTACTACGGTTTTATTTGCTATCTTCATGTGCTTCTTGAGGATGATCAAGTTGGGAAGGAAGATGTGGAGGAGCGAGCAGAGAGATATCAAAGTGCTGAAGATGATGTTCAAGAGAATAGAGAGGAGATGAACTTGGATCTCCGAAGAGGGAGTTAAGTGGGTAGGTTGATATTGACACTCTCAGAAGAGAAAACACTTATTTGGAATAGGCTATGAGGAGGCATCTATGCCAGAGGAAAAAAATGGCCTTCCACTCCCACTCCTATGGTGATGATGAATATGTTTTGACTACAGATATTCAAGTTTTTTTTGACATAAGGGAGGGTTACTGTCTTGCCTCATTGTACAGAATCTTGAGAAAGATGAATATTTTATCAATCAAGATCTTGATAAATATCTCTTACTGGATTCAAATGTCAAGGATAGTCAGTTCCATTATGTCGAGACATTAGCTATGATGTACAGGAATGCAATTGAGTATGAAGCTAACCTTCCACCATTGAAGAGGTGTTTCAAGCTATTCAGCGCAGATTGAATATTTCTCATATTGGAAAGGAAGGGGATTCCTCATCAGTCCAAGACCCCAACTTAACAATCAACATATGGATAGATGAATTACTTGTTAATGAAGAGAATCAAAAGGTATGTTTTTAGCAATGTTTATTATCATGCTTCCTTATTAAATTTATTTTGTTCGCTCATGGACAACATTATTTTCTATATTGTGGTGTTCGAGGATGATTTTCTTGCATGCAATGTAGGCAAACATGTGGGAGCACTGGGAAAGGACTCAACATTGGGAGAGCACATTAGTCAACTGAAATTTCCACAACTTGTCATTTTCCACAAGAAATTCTCAAAGGACAATCCAGAATTCCCTTTGTTTGTAATCAAGACATTATCTAGATACCTTGGAGGACATCCCGTGAGAGATGGAATGTAAGCAAAGTCGTGCTTTTGGAGAAGCAGTTAGCGCTGCGAATTTTTGGGCAGAGCCCCAAAGTATATTCATTAAAGTAAATATTTCTTAGCATATGTTGCATATAGTTTGATATGTGGCATCAATGATCCCAAGGTGCTAAGTGATTATGAGAAAATGGAGATTCTAAGATTTAAAAAATCCACGGTACCTCCAATTTTACAATTATAGGATGCTGGAGAGCCATCTTCAAAAAGGGTAAGCTTCATACACCCAAGGATGTTAATTAGCAAGATGAGGAGTAGTAGTAGATTCCTCTCTCTTGTAATAATCTCTTGCAAACCAAGGAGTATGATTGTAGATAATGTGCTATAAAAGAAAAGAAGATAATACATTAATTAGTATATTTTTCAACATACAGTTTAAAAATTTGTTCAATTTATAAACAATTGGATGCCATTTAGCAGGTGATGTGTTGATCTGTCCACGCATCAAGCATTGATCTCTTGAACTCCTCTAGCATTATTTGAAAGATGTCATGGTGTGTCTTCTTCCACACTTTCTTGTCACAAAACTTAAAACAGTGTCTAGAGATTTCCACACGTTGGCTTTACGTGTTTTTACTTTTCCATCGTTTGCATAGTCTACTAATGCATTGTGAATTCCCTGTTGTATTTCATGGTTTATAGTGATTGTCTTCTTCTATGATAGAAACCTTCTTGCTGTTAATGGAGAAAGAAACCTTCTTGCTTTAACACCCCCCAATGGAAGGTTTCTTAGGTACATCATTCCCATCCTTAGACCTTTTTTTTGTCTTGTTCAATCTTTATATGTCCACCATGCAAGTCAATGTTTGATACAACTCTCTCTAGTATCTATAGAGTCCATACAAAACATATGTATAAAAACAAGAGTTTTTCAATGATTTTGAAAAGAGCATACATTGTACAAATGTGAACTTTCAACAATGGAATATCGTCAACTGGCTTGTAATGTGGGTCTTTCAAGTGCCAATCCTTTGCCTTATTCCAATACCTCTTATCAAACACCTTTGCCTTATTCCAATACCTCTTATCAAACACCTTTGCACTGCACATGCAATATATGCACAAGGACTTTGAATTGGCCACCTTTGATACATTGTACATACATTTTAGAGTTTTAAGACACCTACCATATGCCACTCCACCGTATATTATCTCATGCCTTGCACATCCAAAATTTTACAACTTCTCTACTTTTGCTGATGATCTTGGGTATAAATATCTTATGAAAAAACCAATGTAGAATATTAAAATTCTCTGAGTGTACTTGCAACACACAAAAAACATAAGAATGCAACAATCATTGCTTATTATAGCTTTGTGCAAACTAATCTCTAATAAATTTTACCTTAAAGGATCCCAAGGAGAATATATTATTTTTGAATTGAACACTAAACCATCTAGGATCATCCTTTTTAATAGATAGATCAAGTGCCCTATTCTAACTTTCTTTCCTTCACAATTTGACACTCAGCAAACTAAAGAGAATGTGGGGAAAGAGGGAGAGCTTCAAACCCTAGCAAGCAAACACACACAAGAGAGAGCAAGACACAAGAGAGAGATGGATAGCTGAATTTTCTTCTATCTTCTTCTTCTCTACTCAACCAACATAACATAAAGATAAGAGTACACACCATATGGGTTAGTACTCAACTACTATAACATACAAGGGTCGGTCTGAAAGATCCCTGCCCCGCAACGAAATCGAGGGTGCTAGCAACGGAAGTAGCACTTCTTGCACAGAGGGTAGAGCCTCTCACTCTCGGGGCCTCGCCCATGGATATCCAGACAAGAGACTAATCGAACTCGAGAAAAAAACTTCCCTCGCCTAGAAAGCACGGGCGACTCCTCCAAGATATTTTTATTCTAACGTAGTCAAGAGCCTTAACTAATAACCAAACTGATCCGACCGAACCCGTAAGTCGCATGGTTAGATCAAGGAAGAGACTTGCACTTGGATCATAGAGACCAACGCTTTTTTCCTCATCAAGAGGCACAGCCATTGATTCTTTTCCATAGAACAAAGACTATCCGGGATTTACTTCAACTATCATAACTTAACAGAATTGAGTCTCATTTTAGGGATCCATTAGTCCAGCCCAATCCCATGGGTTAGCCAACCGCCCAATGAGTATAGTGATAGGATCCATTTAGGAATTTGGTTACGTTTTACTCCGGGTACCAGGGAAAAGAGTTCCCAGGCCCCCTAGCCAGTGCTTCAAGTAAACTTCAAGATAGTCACACCACTTACACACCTAATATGAAATTGCCTGTTTCACAGATTCAGCTATCTTTAAAACAATCTTTTAATGAAACCATAGTATCATTGATCATAATCCTCTAAAATATCTAGTTGAATTCTAATTTCTAATCGTTCCTTCATCAATGTACCTATGGCATCATTGGCAACCAGAACGCTCACCACTTGTTCACTCAGGGACCTTTTCAATAGTTCCTAGCTCATAGTACCCGAAAATATATTCACTTATAAAAATCCAGATGGACTCTCCATTGAAGATCAGCAAGATCAACCAATAGATCCATATAAAAGAGCCATGGACTCATCCGCCGTTGGAGGACCAGCAAGGTCAATCAACCAGATCCATGCCCAAGTTTAAAAAACAACTCTAACACCTTGTTCCATTTTCTTCCTCGACGCACGCGTGGGTATCTTCGGTGACCTAGAGCCTGAGCACCGTATGGTCAGCACCCTCTAGGATCCTTCATAGGTCACCTAGCGCTTCACTCATAGGCCACTTCCTTGGTCCCTCATCCACCATATCGGAAGCTCACCATTTTAATCACAAACCGAGGGTGGTCAAGACCTCGGCCGACCTTGCTACGCACAAGACGTCCTCCATTGACTCTCTGTCAGCAACAACTGTTGCAACTTTATCATTTGGAAATCAATCAATTAAATGCAAAAAGAGGAATTCCCATGATATTTGAGGTCCAAGAAATTAAATGGGAAAAGAGAAATTTTTAGCATAATTCAAATTATGAGTATTTATCAAAAGTGGAATTTAGAGCATTATTAATTTTATTGGAAAATATGGGTAGAATTTGGTTTTCGTAAATCCCATGAATCTTTTACTCAAAAGAATAATATTGAATATATCTCACTTGAGAAATTTAAGAAATAATATGAAAATATCCGTCGAGAAAAAGTACCTTTAACTAGGCCAACCAATTGGTAGAAATTTAGAAAAGTCCCATCGGTATCAAAAATAGAAAATGTTACTAAAAAATGAATAGATGTGAATGCCTTTTGATAAGATGTGAGTAGATGTGATAAGATGTGGTGTGATGTAAATGAATGTGGAAAGGATGTGATGTGATGTAAATGGATGTGGATGTGAATGATGAGATGAGAATGAGATGTGAGGATATGTGAAAGGATGTGATGTGATGTAAATGGATGTGGATGTGAATGATGAGATGAGAATGAGATGTGATGTAAATGGATGTGGATGTGAATGACGAGATGAGAATGAGATGTGATGCAAATGGATGTGGATGTGAATGAAGAGATGAGAATGAGATGTGAGGATATGTGAAAGGATGTGATGTGATGTAAATGGATGTGGATGTGGATGGGATAAGATGTGATGTGGATGAGATGTGATGTGATGTAAAGGGATGTGGATGTGAATGTGATGAGATGTGGATAAAATGTGATGTGATGTAAATATATGTAGATGTGAATGTGAAGAGATGTGATGATATGTGAATGGGTGTGACATGATGTAATGAATGAGATGTGATGTGGATAGATGTGGACGTGAAGTAATGTGGAAGGAATGTATGTAATATGGGATGGGGATGCAATGAATGTGATAGATGTGAATGGATGCGATGAGATGTGAATGGAAGTGAATGTGACGTGATGTAAATAGATGTGAATGTGACGTGATATAAATAGATATGAATGGATGAGATGTGATATGAATGGATGTGATTTGATGTGAATCGGGATAGATGTAAATGGATGAGATGTGATGTGATGTGAATTGAAATAGATGTGAATGGATGTGATGTGATGTGTTGTTGTGAATCGAGATAGATATGAATGGATGAGATGTGATGTGAATCGGGATAGATGTGAATGGATGTGATGTGGATCGGGATAGATGTGAATGGATGTGATGTGATGTGATGTGAGTCAAGATAGATGTGAATGGATGAGATGTGATGTGAATGAATGTGATGTGATGTGATGTGAATCGGGATAGATGTGAATGGATGAGATATGATGTGAATGAATGTGATGTGATGATGTGATGTGGATCGGGGTAGATGTAAATAGATGAGATGAGATATGAATGGATATGATGTGATGTGATGTGGGTATGGGGGTAGATGAGAATGGATGAGATGTGATGAGATGTAATATGATGTGATTGGATGAAAGACGATGGGAATACATATGATTGGATGTGTAAGCAAAGTGAATTGATTTAGAAGAATGTGGAATAATGAGAAATGAGGTGGAACGATGTGGAAAGATGAGAGTTCATTAGAAACTATATTTATGAAACCTATTTTTAAATTACTGTTTTATGTCAAGAATGCTGGGAAACCATTTTTGACCATCTTGTGAGTGAATGAGGTTGTGGAGACCTATGTGATAAAGTTGTAATAGCTGATGGAGAGTCGATGGAGGATGTCTCGTGTAGCAAGGTTGGCCGAGGTCTTGACCAGCCTTGGTTCGATTAAAATGGTGAGCTTCCGGTATGGTGGATGAGGGACCAAGGAAGCGGCCTATGAGTGAAGCGCTAGGTGACCGATGAAGGATCCTTCGGTGCTTGGGCTCTAGGTCGTCAAAGATACCCACGCGTGCATCAAGGAAGAAAATGAAACAAGGTGTTAGAGTTGTTCTCTGAACTCGGGCATGGATCTGGTTGATTGACCTTGCTGGTCCTCAACGGATGAGTCCATGGCTCTTTTATATGGATCTGTTGGTTAATCTTACTGATCTTCAACAGAGAGTTCATCTGGATTTTTATAAGTGAATATATTTTTGGGTACTATGAGCTAAGAACTATTGAAAAGGCCCCCCTGAGTGAACAGGTGGTGAGCGTTCTGGTTGCCAATGATGTCATAGGTACATCGATGAAGGAACGATTGGAAATTAGAATTCAACCGGATGTTTTGGAGGATTATGATCAATGATACTATGTTTTCATTAAAAGATTGTTTTAAAGATAGCTGAATTTATGAAACATGCAATTTCATATTGGGTGTGTAAGTGGTGTGACTATCTTGAAGTTTGCTTGAAGCGTCTGCTGCTAAGGGGCCTGGGAACTCTTTTTCCTGGTACCTAGAACAAAACATAACCAAATTCCTAAATGGATCCTATCACTACAGTGTTTGGGAGTTTGGCTAACCCATGGATGGGGTTAGGCTGGACTGATGGATCCCTAAAATGAGACTCAATTCTGTTAAGTTACGATAGTTAAAGTAAATCCTAGATAGTCTTTGTTCTATATAAAAGAATCAATGGCTATGCCTCTTGATGAGGAAAAAAGTGTTGGTCTCTATGATCCAAGTGCAAGTCTCTTCCTTGATCTGACCATGTGACTTACGGGTTTGCTCGGATCAGTTTGGTTAGTTAAGGCTCTTGACTACGTTAGAATAAAAATATCTTGGAGGAATCGCCAATGCTTTCTGGGTGAGAGAAGTTTTTTTTTTGGGTTTTGTTTTGGAAGAACCAAGGGATTAGTCTCTTGTCTAGATATACATGGACGAGGCCTCGAGTGAGAGGCTCTGCCGCCCTGCAAAAGAAGTGCTACTTTCGCTGCTAGCACCCCCGATTTCATTGCGCAAAAGGGACAGGGATCTTTTAGCTAGTATCAGAGTGGATTGGCTAAAGTGGATCAATGGAGAAGTAAGAAATGTTAAAAATTTATGAAGTACCAGTAAAAGATTGTAATTGTGTGATGAAATTCATACAAATTGATATTCAAAATAAAAATTCATAAATTGGTAATTGGGTCTTCAAATGGAAGTACTGCAATTGTATGGAATCTTTGACTTGCTTGAGGCCTAGATATGATGGTATTTACCTTAAAACTCCAAGGACCTTTACTACTCATATATACCGTGGGTATATCTACAGCACTTTACTGACAATATATACGAGTAGATCTAAGACCTTGAAGTTATAAGCAAAAATGCTATCCAAATGATGAATTCGAATGTTGGTTGATATGATTTTAGAATTCTGGTTGAGAATTGATGAGTTGATTTTGATTCTGATTAAAAGATGATGATTCTTGAATTCTGGTTGAAAGGAGATAAGCTCAACAAAGCCACAATGAGGATGAATGGGACAAATCCCAATGATGATATTGGTAACTTGAATGACAATTATGACTTCAGCAAATCACTATGATATTAGTGGATTGTGCTGACAAATTGCTGCTGTTAACCCTTGACCTAGTGGATCTAATTAAGGGATGACAAATTGAAAACCTGCATAACTGAAATTCCTGTGGAGGAATGATCAGATGGAATTTTTGGTGTGATGGACTATTATTGTGTTAAGGATATGAATGATATGTTCTGAATGAATTGTTATCCAAATAATGAGTTCTATATATTCTTCTTGTAGAAGGGATCTTTATCCTAGGATTTTGTTGGGTTGACCAGACTATAAGGAACCCCAGAATCAGTTGGATCTTAAGGAAAAGAGTTGTTCTCCAGAATCAGTTGAATCTTGATGGACTCTCCATTGAAGATTAGCAAGATCAACCAATAAATCCATATAAAAGAGCCATGGACTCATCCGTTGAAGACCAGCAAGGCCTTTTCAATAGTTCCTAGCTTATAGTACCCGGAATTATAATCACATAAGAAAATCCAAATGGACTCTCCATTGAAGATTAGCAAGATCAACCAACAAATCCATATAAAAGAGCCATGGACTCATCCATTGAAGACCAGCAAGGCTAATCAACTAGATCCAGGCCTGTGTTTAGAAAACAACTCCAACTCATTGTTCCATTTTCTTCCTCGATGCATGTGTGGGTATCTTCGATGACCGAGATCCCAAGCACCATATGGTCAACATCCTCTAGGCTCCTTCGTAGGTCACCTAGCGCTTCACTCATAGGGCCTTCCTTGGTCCCTCATCCATCATACCAGAAGCTCCCCATTTTAATCAAACCGAGGCTAGTCAAGACCTCAGCCGACGTTGCCATGTGAGACATCCTCCATTGACTCTCCGTTAGCTATTGCAACTTTTACTTAGGTCATCTCATGACCATAATCGACAAGATAGTCAAAATGCTTCCCACCATTCTTGACATAAAACAGTCTTTTAAAAATAGGTTTTATAAATACAGTTTCTAATGAACTCTCATCTTTCCACATTGATCCACATCATTTCTCGTTATTCCACATTCTTCTACATCAATTCACATTGCTTATTCCACATCCTTTCATATCTATTCTTACCGTCCTTCATCCATTCTCATCCATTCACATCATATTACATCTCATCACATCTATCTACATCTATCCACATCACATCTATCTGCATCTATCCACATCACATCACATTCATCCACATCACATCTCATCACATCCATTTACATCTATTCAGATCCTCATCACATCATGTCACATTAATTTACATCTATCCAGATCACATCCATGCACATCACATCCACTTACATCTATTTAAATCAACATCACATCTTATCACTTCCATTTACATTTCATTCACATCTACATCACATCTTATCACTTCCATTTACATTCATTCAGATCTACATCACATCTCATCACATCTCAGCTATTCACATCTATCTAAGTCCACATCACATCACATCACATCTATCCACATCACATCTCATCTATCCACATCACATCTCATCCATTCACATCTACCCAGATCCACATCACATCACATCACATTCACATCTATTTATATCCATTCACATCTCAGCACATATTCACATCTCATCACATCATCACATTCGCATCTATTTACATCCATCCACATCTCATCACATACGTCCACATCTCATCACATCACATTCGCATCTATTTATATCCATCCACATCTCAGCACATATTCACATCTCATCACATCATCACATTCGCATCTATTTACATCCATCCACATCTCATCACATACGTCCACATCTCATCACATCACATGCACATCTCATCACATCCATACACATCTCATCACATCCATCACATCATCACATCCATACACATCTCATCACATCCATGCACATCTCATCACATCCATCACATCCATCACATCTCATCACATCACATTCGCATCTATTTACATCACATTCGCATCTATTTACATCCATCCACATCTCATCACATCAATTCACATCTCATCACACCACATTTGCATGTATTTACATCCATCCACATCTCATTACATCCATGCACATCTCATCACATCACATTCACATCTATTTACATCACATTCGCATCTATTTACATCCATCCACATCTCATCACATCAATTCACATCTCATCACACCACATTTGCATGTATTTACATCCATCCACATCTCATCACATCCGTTCACATCTCATCCCATCACATTCACATCTTGTCACATTCATTCACATATCATCACATCACATCTCATCCATCACATCCATTCAGTACGGTTACTCTACTTTCGATACTGATAGAACTTTTCTAAGTTTCTGCCGATTGCTTGGCTTAATTAAAGATAAATGTTTCTCGATCCCATTAAATCTAAGTATCATAGTGTTGTTGAAGGTTTAAAAGAGAAAAATGAACCTTATCAAAATTTTATAGAGTAAAAACTCAGAAAGAGCATTTACGTATTGTGTTTTCATTCCTTAAGCTTCATTAATGAGAATTAAATCTAAACTTCCATTTTCTTATTGGATGCTTGATCCTCCTAGGGATTCTAGATTCCCTTTTTTGATTAAGAATTATCCAGGTTTTCTCGATGGATATATTCACATTTTTTCTCAAATTTCTCAAATAAGATATATTCAATATTCTTCTTTTTGAATAAAAGATTCATGGGATTTACAAAAATCAATTCTACCTATATTTCTCAATAAAAATGATAATACTCAGAATTCCACTTTTGATAAATACTCATCTTTTTAACTATGCCAAAAATTCCTCTTTTAACATTTAATTGTTTGGATCTAGAATATCATGGGAATTTTTGTTTTTATATCAAATTCTTATGCATAAAAATAATTTTATCAAAATTCCTCTTTTCTCTTAATTAAATAATTATGCATAAATACAAAAAATTATTCTTTCATGAATATGATGAAAATCATTCTTTTTGCTTGGAATTTGTAAACCTAGAATATGGTAGGAAGTCCTCTTTTAGCATTATGCATAAAAATAAGATATGTATTTTTTTCTGAAAAATTTACCATAGCTTCGCTACTGCTATAACTGTTAATTCTCAATTTTTCTAAAAAAATAAAAACTTGTAATGAAAATATGATAGAAGCTCTTCTTTTAACCTTTAAATTAATCTGTGTATACATTTCATAATTTTAACCATAATTATAAGCATAATTATGATTATTCTCCTTGATTAAGCTAAATTAAACATTCCTCCTTTCCAAAATTGCTAGTATAATTCACTTCTTTTTTAGAATGCGTTAAAGTAATTCTTTTCTACTCATAAACAACCTAAAGGATTAACCATATTTTTACTAACTTAAAATCATGAAAATATCAATTCTTATTCTCTAGCTCATCAAGCCTAGCATTTAGATTTGAAATAAGAGACTATCATTGAGAAGCATCCTTTTTCTAAAGATTTAGCCTAAAGATGACTACTCTTTTTAAGAGAGAGATTTACTCAAGAAGGAAAGCATTACAATTAAGAATAAAGATCAACTTAATCTTAATTAGACATTAAGAATCTTTGGGAAAGCTTGATTTGAATAAAAACCATCATTTTGAAAGCTTCTCAAGCTTGAGAGGGATTGAGAAGAAGAAAGTCATTGAGATAATTGAAAAAAACATAAAAATTAATCTTACCTCCAAGTTTGGCTTGATTCTTTTATTAGCAGTGAAGCCCCCAACCAATCAATTGACCACCAAGATGAGAAGAGTAAACTCCAAGAGTTGTTGGAGAGAGAGAGAAGCTCCAAGCTCCCAAGAGAAGAGGAAAATTAAGGGATAATATGCTTATTTTAAGATAATACTGGCATGGTATAGCTCAAAGATGAGAATACAAAAGAATGAGAGTCTATTTATAGCTGAGGGAGGCCACTAACCAAGTCCAAATGGATTCTAGAATTTTCCAACTTCAATTTGACTCAATTTGGATAAGATTTGGATCAGTTTGGCTCCCTTTTTGATCTAGTTTGCTCTAGGAGAGAGGAGAGATAAAAATATCACATTTATTTGAATTAAAAAGCTAATTAATGATGATGATGAAGGTGCCTAGTTCAAGTGGCTTCCTCTCCTTACCAAGGTGTAAAAAATGCATCATTTCACCTAAATAACTCATTTTTTAACTAATATACCTTAGTTTTTAACTAATAAACCATGTACTCAGTCAACTCTTCATCTTATGTGAGCATTTACTCATTTTTGGGGTTTTTTTTTCAGTGTATTTATCTCATCCCAACACTTGGATTAATCCTATTGGCACTCTAGAACCTTATTTGGATCTTAATCCAATTTTTTTTGAAAATGTGGACCCTTAGGCTAAGGTCCCTTAAATGGGAAAAGTGAAATTCCTAGTATATTGGAATTAATGGATATTTTATTTAAATTCAAAGATGAATTTTAGATAAATTTATTTTATGTATGAGAAATATTTAAATGATAAAAGAGGAATTCCCTTGGAATTCAATCATTTAAATAGTAAATGTGAAATTCTTGGCATATTGAATTAATGGATATTTTATTAAAGAAAAGAGGGATTTTAGATAGATTTATTTTATGAGAAAGGAGGAGTTCCCATGACATTGAAATGCAAATAATCAAATGCAAAAAGAGGAATTCCCATGATATTTGAGGTCCAAGAATCTAAATGGGAAAAAGAGAAATTTTTAGTTTAATTTAATTTATGACTATTTATCAAAAGTGGAAATATGGGTAAAATTGATTTTTGTGAATCCCATGAATTCTTTTATTCAAAAGAGGAATATTGAATATAATTCATTTGAGAAATTGAGAAAGAATATGAAAACTGTCGTCAAGAAAAAGAACCTTTATCTAGACCAGGCAATTGGGAGATGTGATACGATGTGAATGGATGTGATAATTATATGTAAATGGGATGTGATAGGATGTGATAACATGTAAATGGGAGATGCGATAGGATGAGAATGGATGTGATAAGATGTAAATGGGATGTGATAGGATGTGATAAGATATGTAAATGGGATGCGATAGGATGTGAGAAGATGTAAATAAGATGCGATAAGATGTAAATGGGATGTGGTGTGATGAAAATGAATGAGGATGAGATGGGATGTAAATGGATGTAGATGCGTATGTGAAAGAATATGATGTAAATGGATGTGATGCGTATGTACAAGAATATGATGTAAATGGATGTAGATATGTATGTAAAAGAATGTGATGTAAATGGATGTGGATGTGTATGTGTATTTGAAAGAATCTGATGTAAATGGATGTGGATGTGTATGTGAAGGAACGTAATGTAAAGGGATGTGGATGTGAAAGTAATGTGGATGTGGATGAGATGTGATGTGCTGAAAAGAGATGTGGATGTGAATGTGATGTGAAAGTAATGTGGATGTGGATGAGATGTGATGTGCTGAAAAGAGATGTGGATGTGAATGTGATGTGGAGCTGAATGAGATGTGATGTGATGTAACGGGATGTGGATGTGAATGTGATATAGATGTGAATGAGATGTGATGTGATGTAACGGGATGTGGATGTGAATGTGATATAGATGTGGATGAGATGTGGTGTAATGTAAAGAGATGTGGATCTAAATGTAGATGTGGATGTGAATGAGATGTGATGTCATCTAAAGAGATGTGATGTGATGTGAATATATGTGGACATGAAGTGATAGATGTGAATATATAGATAGATGTGGATAGTCGTACATGTGAATGATTGGATAGATGTGGATGAATGAGATGGGATGTGTATGAATGCGATATGATGTGGATGTGATGTAATAGAATGTATGTGATGGAATGGGGATACAATGAATGTGATGAATGTGAATGGATGATATGTGATGTGAAATGGATGTGATGAGAATCAGATAGATGTGACTAAATGAGATGTGATGTGAAATGGATGTGATGTTAATTGGGATAGATGTGATGTGATTGGATGTTATGTGATGTGATGTGAATTGGAATAGTTGTGAATGGATGAGATCTGATGTGAATGGATGAGATGTGATTTAAAATAGATGGGTTGTGATTTAAAATAGATGGTATGTGATGTCATGAGGATCAAGGTAGATATGAATGGATGAGATATGAATGAATGTGATGTGATGAGATGTGGATATGGGTAGATGCGAGTGGATGAGATGTGGATATGGGTAGATGCGAGTGGATGAGATGTGATGGGGATAAATGGAGAAAGGTGTGATGAGATGGAAAATGATGTGATTGGAATAAATGGAGAATGATGTGATGGGGATAAATGGAGAAAGGTGTGATGAGATGGAAAATGATTGGATGAGAATGGGAATACATATGAATTGGACGTGGATTAAATAATGTGGACTGATGTGGAACAATGTGGAAAGACGAGAGTTCATTATAGGAACTGCATTTATGACCTATTTTTAAATGATTGTTTTATGTCAATAATGCTAGGGAAGCATTTTGACCGTCTTGTGAATAAGGTCGTGGAGACCTAACTGATAAAGTTGCAACATCTGACGGAGAGTCAACGGAGGAGGCCTGGCATAGCAAGGCTCAAGGTCTTGACTAGCCTCGGTTCGATTTAAATGGTGAGCTTCCGGTACGGTGGATGAGGGACCAAGGAAGAGACCTATGAGTGAAGCGCTAGGTGACCTGCGAAGGATCCTAGAGGGTGCTGACCATACGGTGCTCGGGCTTTGGGTCGTCGAAGATACCCACACGTGCGTCGAGGAAGATATTGGAACAAGGAGTAAGAGTTATTTTCTGAATTCGAGCATGGATCTGGTTGATTGACCTTGCTAGTCCTCAACAGATGAGTCCATGGCTCTTTTATATGGATCTGTTGGTTGATCTTGATGATCTTCAACGGAGAGTCCATTTGGATTTTTATAAGTGAATATGTTGCCGGGTACTATGAGCTAGGAACTATAAAAAAGGCACTTGAGTGGACAGGTGGTGAGCATTCTGGTTGCCAATGATGCCATAGGTACACCAATGAAGGAATGATGGGAAATTAGAATTCAACTGGATATTTTGGAGCATTATGATCAGTGATACTATGGTTTCGCTAAAAGATTGTTTTAAAGTCAACTGAATCTGTGAAACAGGCAATTTCATATTGGGTGTGTAAGTGGTGTGACTATCTTGAAGTTTGCATGAAGTGCCAGCTAGAGGGCCTGGGAACTCTTTTCCCTAGTATGTAGCTCCTATTTAGCAACTTCCTTGCCTTTATGTTTGTCTAGAACAGATTGGGGGAGGAGAGAGAGCTTAAGCTCTTGTAAGCACACACTCATAATGGATAAGGCACACACTCATAATGGATAAGGCACACACGAAGATAGAAGGCTGAAATCTTCTTCGTCGTGTTTCTCTCAAAAGAGGTCTACAAATAATAAGTGAAAACCAGCATAAGTAGTAAAGTACTATGTACAAGTGGTCCATAATGAACATACTAAATAGGTGATCCAATAAGATAAGTATTCCATAACTCGGTTGGATTCGGTAGGTGTAGTCTAGCTATGGAATCATTGGCGAAGATCCATCATTCTAGCTACCAAATGCGCCAGTGGTGGTGTAAAGGTGGAACGATCACCCATGCATGTTATAAGTGTTAGGTTGTTTTGAGCTTGTTGACATCTCAACATTGGCAAAGATCCATTGTATCAGCTACCAAATGCGTCAGTGGTGTAAAGGTAAAATGGCCATCTAGGCACGTCATGAGTGTTAGCTTGTATTGAGCTTGACATATCAACATTTATGTGCTAGGCACGAGTTAGGCACATTTTATGTGCTAGAGGAACATGCTTTATGCAATGTATGAGTCATTAATGATTGAGTCCTAGATTTAGTTAGGACTGTGTACTTGGAGCTTCCTATCATTTTTTCAAGTTGAAAGCAAAGATCCTACCATGAAGCAAAAACATGGAGAAGTTCTAACAAGTGCAATTTGTGGAATGCTAAAGGTAAATGGGTCATTGTTGATTGTTGGCTCTAGACGTGGAAGCAAAAAGGAGACAACCTTATGGTAGTGTCATTACAAAATGTTTTTCCACCACAAGGATTCCAATGTTAAGCATCTCTTTGGCTTAGCTATTATTGACTCTCTCTCTCTCTCTCTCTCCAGATTAGCTTCAATTTCTCTAAAATAATTATTTTTTAAGATTTAGTTATTAACTAGAAGGATTATACATAGCAATAAACCAAGTAAGAGGTAAGCTTTAACATTTTTAAAACTAATTTTGTTGTTAAAGGCTTGTATAGTACACATAGCAATATTCCCTATCTATGACTTAAAGTAGCTAGAATCCAACTAAGAGGTAAGTTTCAACCTCTTCAACTAATTTGTTTGTTTAAGGCTACTCACATGCTAATTCTTTGAGTGAATTTTGAAAACGAGTTACAAAATATATTCACACTCAAGAGAGAAATTTTCCAATGACTATTTTATGTGGTTGTATAAAAAGAGCTTGGATTTTTTTAATGAGTAAATTTAAAAGAAATTTTAAAAGTTTCTTATATCATTACCCAAATTTTATCATTTTTACTTTAAATTTTAGAAAAAATCCTCAAAAAATACACATATATATATAGAGCTTCAATAATTTCCGTGAACATATATGTAGTAAAGATTTTCATTGTTTAATTTTCAAGGAACAATGATAGAGCCTATGCCAATCTACACTCTATACAATATTTTACCCTAAAGGCAACTACTCTCTCTCTCTCTCTCTCTCTCTCTCTCACACACACACACACAAACACACATCTGCACAAGTCCTTGGCCACTAGTATACTACTTTTAGCTAAATCACTTCTTGCCATTACTCAACCATAAATTACCATTGTACTCAACCACTTTTCTTTCACGTGCATATAGATACAACTTGGGTTGGGTTGGGGTTCATCTATAAACGGGGCCTCTATCCCTCCATTTTGAGACCCTAATAAAACTTCTAAGTAGAATAAAATAAAAGTGAAAAATTATCAATGTCTCTAATTTATCTAGTGTTATGCAAGTAAAATACCCTCTTATGTTGTTATATTCTTTTAAATCCCATGAGATAAAGGAAATTCTATTTTCTCTCATTATCTAATTAGTGAGTGATAATGATCTTTGTATAGGTATATAATTCCCTCAAATTGTTCAAACGCTAATCATTTCTTTGCAGCTCTATCTAGCTATACGAGACGAGGGTTACCATGGAAGGTTTTGGAAGTGATGGATACATGGAGTGATAGCTCTTTACATTTTTGGGTTATTGTCATGGGATGAGATGGTTAGAAAATCTTAGAACCACTATTTGAGATGATTAGAAAAGCTTAGAACCACTATTTGGATCCTTTAAAATGATAAATATGGAGATCTATCTATTGCCTAGCTATGATGGCTTTATTTAACTATGGTCCTTTTATAGGGCTTACCTTGAGAGAACATGAAGAGAAAGACTCTCTAAGATTACATTATCTAGGAGTGAGGTTTGAATACTTAAATCTAAGGATAACCAAAGAGTGAATATAGCAATCAAAATAAAAATGATGCACTAAATGCAATAAGAAAGACCCATTATCACAAGAGATATATACAAAAGGTAAAATTTTAGTGCTAAGGAAGCTCCAAGTACATAATCCTAAAAAGATTGAAGAGATCATTAATGTCTAATACAGTTTGCACTCCATTGCACAATTCATGGCATGCCTAACTCATGTGCCTAGCACATAAAATGTGCCTAACTCATGTGCAGAGCACATAAACTATGGCTAGTTCTTTCAAATTCCTAACTCATGTGCTGAGCACATAACTTATGGCTAGTTCTTTCAAATGCCTCATAATTAAGCCTCTACCTTCATCCGTTTATATTCACTAAGAACCCTTTAAAATCAACCTATGAGATGAAACTATACAATTTGGCATTTCCTTGTAAGATTAAATCTCAACACTCCAAACACAACAACAAAAAAAAGATAACTTGTGATATCTATAAATGGCCATTTAATGCTTGTACAAAAGCGGGTCTATCATTCTCTTATAGGAATTGTGAGGATATGAACCATTATAACCTTAAGAGACTTTATAGAACTTAAGGTTATGAACCATCATAACCTTAAGAGACCTTATTACTTATACATGTGGGAGGCATGTATAGGGAACATTCTTTCAAGTCTTTAAAGAGCCAAAAATATGGTTTTATCTACCAACGGGGAATTTGATTGAACCATGATATTTTTATATTGATTATGTAAATAACATCCAATAAAAAATGGCCATTTAGAAAAGGCTTTCTAGATGCCAATAAAGAACACAACAAAAAATTTGTGAATGAATCAACCCACAAACATATTGCGATAAGATTCTTTAACATGTTGATGATTTTGTTTGCAGACATCATGCCAAACAACCTATGTGAATGTAATTAATTTAATCTTATTACATTTCAATTAACTTTTCACCTAATCCTTGGATTCAACCGTTCACAATATTATGGCCTTCTTCTCCATTGCATTATAATTTTTATTACTACCTATAGTCATCTTTGAGGAAGGTTTGTAGAAAATGTTAAGAAGAGATAAATACATGTTGTAGGTTTCTGTGTGAATCTTTGTTTGAGGAAGTCATGCACATCATTTTTTCAAGTTCAAATAAGATCCTCTACAATGAAGCAAAAACATAGACATGGGCTAATAAGTGCAATTTGGATACTAGACTTGGGATAAAAAAGTAGACAACCTTGTGGTGGTGTTATTACAAAATGTTACTCTTTCAATTCACACCCCCTTTCAACTCACACCTTTTTATACTTCTTTTTATACATCATGTCTCCACTAAGTCTCACCTTCCTAACTATCGCACTAGTGCCGCAATCCGCACAATGTTGCAGAGAAAGGAGTATTCTTTATGCCTATCCACGTCTCTCCATCATAAATTATTGTCTACCAAGACATTCACAACTTAATCTTCCACATCATGTGACTCTACTCAAAACGAACTACAAGGCCAATCTCCAATCATTAGTTTCCAATCTTGAATTCTGAAGAATCTTTGGAATACTCTTCTGTGGCTATATATATATATATATATATATATATATATATTCCTGTTCTGATTCATAGAATGCTTGTAATCTACCAATCATTTGAATAGAGTGGGAGTACGTTCTTCATATCATAGATTTACTATTGTCTCGTTATATACATAACTAATATGTATGTGTATCAATCGAAGGACCCTAAAATCTTAATAGATAGATCATGTTCCCTTTCACATTCAGGGAGCTGAGTAGCAGAAGGGGCGGACATAGCCAAGTGGATCAAGGCAATGGATTATGGATCCATCACGCGTGGGTTCAATCCCCGTCGTTCGCCCATCCAGTTAGATAACTCGTTCTTATTTCTTGGAATTGGAAAAGTTGTGAAAAAAGGTGGATAGGATACAGACTCCTAAAGGGGCGCACCACTCAGTCTCTATTGGTGGGGTTGGTTTGTAGCTGGGGTACCACATCTCTCGGGAGCATTCATCTTCTATGTGGGAAGATGTGAAGTGGGATCAAGTCTATGGTTTACTTAATAGTGAAGAGTTATACTAGATCTTTTGATGTGATATGATGGGATGTGAGTGGCTTTTGTGAAAAGTAGATTGTTGTATATGTAAGTGGGCAGTTTATAAATATTATGTTTCCAAAAAAAAGAGCTACAAGGCATGATAATCACTTCATATGTTATAACTGGACCCTTTTCTAGAGTTTGACTTAAAATGGTTTTTATTTTACACTAAGTGTCTATTTCAAAATATTAACCAAAAACAAAATATATGCATTTACTCTCTCTCTCTCTCTCTCTCTCTCTCTCTCTCTCTCTCTCTCTCTCTCTCTCTCTCTCTCTCTCTCTCTCTCTCTCTCTCTCTCTCTCTCGTCAAAAGGGGGGTTGTGTGTGGAGGTGGAGGTGGTGGGTGGGTCATTCTATAAAAATCCATGTATCACGTGCATGTATATGCACGTATTTAAAATACATTAAGTATCTAATTTTATATTTTTAAAACACAATTGTTTGAGTCCTCTTGTAAGTATAATGTTTATTTTCTAAATTCAAAAACCCCCTTGAAAATTCACATAAGTAACATATTCAATAACTATTTGGTTGGTCTCTTACATGTGTACATCATATAATTCCCTCAATTAAAAAAGGTTCCCTTTATGCACTAAAAGGTGTTATGTTACATTATGTAGAGCATTCTACTAATCGTTGTATGGTATTCATAATCTATCTCTAAATCTACTATATAGGGATGGACCTTAATCTCCAAAATCTCTACCATTATCTTATGATAAGGAAAATATGTGAGGGCCTTGATAAAGATTAAATGTATCGACTAAATGCACCACAACAAGCATTATAATAAACTTCATCAACATAATATTAAGAAAAAAAACTATTTTAACAAACGAGAAAGAAAAATAAGAAAACTCATTGATCTCTCTCTCTTTCTGTCTCTCTCTCTCTCTCTCTCTCTAACAAGAAGGAAATACATGTCTCCACTAAAAAATAATACATGAATCCACTAAAAATAATACATAATATATAAATAGTATCATCAAGGTCCATCATAATGTACAAGACTATCAAAGTAGTACGAACTCACGAATGTCATGTTCGATTTTGTACTAGAACATCTAATGAAATTCTCTCAAGTTCATGCCTATATTGAGAGAATAGCCTCTTATGCCAAGAATAGTTTATCAAAATATCATCACCTCCATGCCAAGGCATAATATAGCCGCTATTGGTGTATATACTATTATTCTTTGATAAGGGCTACAAGGATCTCACCTTCCTCCAAGACCTATGGTGGGATAAAGGGGTGATTGGTTTGCGAGGTGGAAGGACTTGGTCCATTGAGGATGTCCATGTGAGATAGGTTGGTTGGTGGGGCCGTCTTGGGAGATGGCAGAGCCGGAGAGGCAGGTGGAGATATCCAGGGAGGAGTGGCAGGTGTTGAAGGAAGGCAAAGAGAGGTATAGTTGAGATAGAGGGTTGGTTGAGGGGGAAAAGGAAACAAGGCTTTTTCCTTCTCTTTACTTTTGGCTAACGTGATTGAGGTAGTTATAGCTAAAAGAGGAGCTTCTTGATGGTGAATGGTCCTAGGAAGAACGTATGTTGGGACCACCTACTTTGCCTACATGGGCCTTATTTGGATAGGTCATTGTAGCAACATCATCGTTGTCCTCCTTGGTGTCCTCTTCTTCATCCTTGACTTAAAGTGTAGGCTTCATCATGGAATGATAAAATTCTAGGTCCTCCTAGGATTCCTCATCATCAGAAATGTCCTAGGACTATGCCACATGAAATGTTACAGACTCAGACTGGTTTGGATGTTATGATACACGAGTGTCCATATGGTTTTTATTTTCTCCTTGTTGGTGATTCATGTATATCATGGCTTAGTAAGAAGCAACCCACTGTGGAAACTTCTATTGGAAATAAAGCAAGACGTTTTCTCGAGAAGCCAAAAAATGAAGGACTCAACCAAGCCTTGGAACTTATGGAAGGATTTATGCAAATGTACAACATTTGACTGCACCAATTCAAGCCTTGTAATTCTACATGAGAAGGTTTGGTCAGACTTCAATAAGATGGTGAAACTTTTGACTAAAAGCAGGACAACCACAGAGGAGCGACAAAAATTTCAAATCAAACTTTCTAATTTTACAAAGTCCATGGTTGATACATGGGGTGAAACCAACATTACGCACTACATGGTAAACACATTTGCTCCTTCCTATTGGATATTAAGAATCGAGTATGAATAACTACTGACTCTATCTTTATTTTTGTGTAGCACATTCTTTATGCTCAGGGTGCATACTTCATGAATGAGTATGGTCCTCTGGACATGTAGAGCACACAAGGAATGGAGAAATCTCACTATTAGGCTAGAGGAGTATATTTTAAAAACACGCAGCACATGGAGGAGGGAAGAATCGTACAAATTACCTCAAGGAGGTTTAACTGGTTTTACAGATACACTTTTGCATGAAAATTATCCATGGAAAGGGCACGCATGAGTAATCTAGCAAGGGCAGCATGAAATAATGCCAAACAGAGAAGATCACTAAAGTGGAAAGCTAGCACAGGATCAGTACGTCATGCAGCATGGAGATCTTCACAAAGACGCATAGGAAGAATTTAGAAGTAGAAACAGCTAGCACACGATCAATACGTCATGGAGCATGGAGATCTTCACAAAGTCGCATAGGAAGAATTTAGAAGTAGAAACAGCACTTTAAAGTTGAAAGTATTTTGAATAAAGTTGTAAACATTTTTGACTTAGGAAGTAAACATTTAGAAGAAAGTTGTAATTTTTTACTTAAAAATAAAAAATACTTGCACCATTCCATTATATTGAAGATTTTATTTTTGTCAATAAAAGAGACGTTGTGTGCAAGAGCAACATCTTGCCCAACTCCTGCATGACCAACACCACCTCGTTCAAGAAATTCATCGGTGTCGTCAAGCTCTATCTGCGTTGACAAAGAACCAGGAGAGAACAAACTAAAGTAAGAAATAATTCAAATAGACTGAAGCAATAAGAATTAAACAGGACAAACTAAAGCAATAAGAATTAAACTAGACAAACTTAAGCAATAATTTACCTTCTGGTTCTCATCCTCCTCCAACTTGGCTACATCCCAAAGGTTGATGGAGCCCTCTTCGTTTTCTTGGTCAAGTTCGGGGGAGGAACTTCCTTGGCAAACTCAAAAATGCCCATATCCTGCTGAAGGGCTTGAAATTCTTCCTCTGAAGGAAGAGAAGCTTCATTCTCCTTGGCTTCTTTAAAGCACAAGGACATTGCTTTTGGGGCCTCTATGAAGTTTTCTGTCACTTCCGTGTCCAATGCAAGAAATTCATCCTTATGCTCATTCTCTACATGGAGAACACCAAACGCAGCTTCACAACTGTCTGCTATTATAGCAAGACATTAGTCCTCCCTAAAATTGTAGAGTTTTTGAATGTGGGAGAGGAGGAGGTAATACTTCCCATAAATTAGGAAGGACATTAGCCCCCCAGGGATGATAAAATTGGACATCGATTGCTCCCCATGGACGGATGAAGTTCCTTCATCAATGACAGTGGAGGCCTTACACTCTGCCCCACATCAAAATTTGTGCTGAGGAGTTCCTCCTCCTTCTCGGACACAAGGTCCAGGACCTCTTCTTCTACAAATTGAGCACTTGAAATAAAGGACTGTTCTGATTTATCAGTCCTTCCTTTGAGCTCCTCCTTTGTGTAATCCTCCTTATCAGCATGAAGAAAGAGGTAGGCAACAAACCCAAAATAATATTCTAGCAACCTGCATTTCCTGCCATGCACCATTGGGCACATGTCAACACATATCTTGATACGCTAATCATCTGAGTAAGTGTCCCACCTCTTCGACATGCTTGCATTCTGAGACAAGGTGACTGCGAAGCTTGACATGTGGACATATGTAATTGACCCTTTTGAGACAGTTCCTCCACCGACAAACCTGTAAAACTCTTTCCACTCTCCCTCCAGCGATGTCCTTGCCATGTCCTTGATAATATCCTCCAGACTGAAAGGAACGTTGAACATAGGGTCTACATGGGAAAGGGATTTCTCCTGCCCATCCCTCCTCAACAGATCAAAGAGATGCTATGTGGCACTGGGCTCGTCCCCTTAAACTCCTCCAGCAATAAATCATCCACATCATCTGCATCATTGTACAAGTGAGAAATCTTAACCTCCATTGCTGCTGTGATCTGGCTGGAAACCGTTCACCGTGCACGATAAGGGAAAAGCAAAGGAGGGCAAATGCAGCGATCGCACCATGGACGGTATGGGCCGTACTCGCATTGTTGATGGTATGGAAGGTGAGAAATTTTTGAGCGTAGAGAAAAGTAAATTTTTTAGCGCAGAGAAAAGCACAGAAAAAAAAGACTTGCACCGTGGCCGTTGGACGGTATGGAAATTATCAAAAGACATCTTTATATAGGTCAAATAATAGGACTGACGTGATTTAGGATCAAATGGCACATGTGGTAGGGCTTTTATCATCATCCATTCATGCGAATTGCCATGTGTAGGGCTGACGCTATCAACGTTATGATTGCATTTTGCTCTATAAAAAGGAGGAATATTTTTTTTCACGCTTTTTTTTTCAACCTTTTTGTTTCCTCGCTTTTTTTCCATTGCGTTTCTCCATGCTTTGCTCCTATAGCTCGTCAGATAGCTCAATCCTTCCATACCAGCCCCTGTATCCTAGCCTTTGTAGGTTTTTTGCTCTCTTCGCCTTGTATTTTGCTATCTTCGTTAAGGGTGCGATATGGCCATTCTCTAACTTTTGGAATCGTCATATTGCTCCGTGGACGGTTTGGGTTAATTTTATTGCCACATTATTGTTTCTTTCACTGTGCGATATTTATATTGGTCCACATTGTTTCGTTCACTGTGTGAGATGGCCATTCTCCAACTTTTGGAATCGTCATATCGCTCTGTGGATGGTTTGGGTTAATTTCATTGCCACATTATTGTTTCCTTCACCGCGCGATATTATATTGGTCCACATTTGGATTCACCATATTGCGCGGTTGATTGATTTTTGGCTACTAATTCTACCTTCTCTTTTCTAGGACTGCCATGACCCACACGAAACAGACTGTCAGGAGAGTTTCAGTGCCAGCAGTAGATCCAGCATCAAATCCAGCGTTAGTTCCAGATCTTTTAGTAGACGTTCCAAAGGACCTCACAAGCAAACCTGTGCTCCTTGAGGCAAACCCAACACCAGCATGAATATTTCAAAGGCCCGGGTCTCTTTGCAGAGGCGAAGGAAAATGTTTGCGGAGATAAGGAAGGCGCAGGTGGCTGTGAATCTCCTCATCCCTAAAGCTCTTTTCTTGAGGATTGTCATATCCGTTAGCGACAGAATAAAGATGAAAGGTTACTTTAAATGGCAGAGTAGTGCCCTTGCATGTCTTCAAGGGTCATGCGAGGACTTCCTTATAGACTTATTGAATGATAGTAACATTTGTGCTGCCCATGCCAGGAGGGTCACACTAATGGACAAGGATATGACAGTAGTAAGCAGAGTTAGGTATAGTTATTATAAGTTCATGCAACCTCTACCTCTCCATTCCTCCTACTTTGAAGAGGAAGAGGGTTGCCGACAAGGTGGTGATTGAAGAGGTGACAACACCAGGTCCATAAAGTTGGAAGAGGCTGGTAAAAAGGGCGGATTTGAAGGGAAAGAAGACAGTTTTAGAGAGAATGTGGTTAGGGATGAATTGGCAAAAAATCTTCTAGAGTTGGAGACATAGAATAATGATAGACTTAAGGCGGTGCCTAGTCAGATCTCATATGCAATGTCTCGTACACCGCCGAGTAGGAGGAGTACCTCCATATCGCTCCAATGGATGTTTATATGCTCGTTGAAAAGAATAGGGAGATCAATGACAATATTGTACTTACTTGTTTAAGGTGTGTACTCTTCACCTTTTTTTTGAATGCTTCCTTATTTTGATTTCCCTTTCCTAATGTTTTTAATTCAATCTGCAGGGCACTGTTGAAAGAGCTTTTGCCAGACTAGGCAAAGCAAGTATATATTTGTGATCCTTTGGTATCAACTATCCTAATAATTGACCCGTCGAGGTCTGAGCAAGACCTTGCTCCTTTTTTCCAGGGAGTTAGTCTGGGTACCTACTTTGTTGTGCTGCCATATGTAGAGAAGTATGTATTTTCTTTGGATTTCAAGCTGTTGATGGAATTTAAATTATTCGTTGTGCCTGTGTTAGGTTTCTTATATTTTTTGTTTACATTCTCAATTTCAGAGGACACTGGTCTGCTTGTTTAATTAATGTGGTGAAATGCCAGATAATTTTTATGAATAGCCTTCTCGGAATGCACAGAGAGTCTAAATTATAAATCTTTATACTTTATATCGTTTCCTTCTTGCTTCCTAATTGTTGATTGTAAGTCATTCTTACTTTATATCGTTGATTGTAGGCATGTAAGAGGGCGGTTGAATTGATTGAAACTCTATGTCCTGAATTGAAAAAGGATATCGAGTGGTGAAAATTTCTCAACCAACCCATTCCTATGCAAAAGGATTCGCACTCTTGTGGCTGGCACATAGTCACAAATGTCTAGAAGTTCCTCCTTTCCAAGTACACTAATTTTGATAGCCATGTAAGTTTCTTGTGTCATTGTAATATAATTTCTCTATGTTCATTTCATGAGAGATCCTGCATTATTCTAATTGACTTTTATGTTATTTTGCAGTCTGTTCGCTCAGACGAGTTCTGGCTGTGGAGTGTGCAGGCAAAGGCAATAAGCATTATCCTCAAAAATGCAATTACGCCTGATGATCTTGACTCGCCACTTCCACCAGTTTTGCTAACATCACTAATGCATCAAAGAAGAGAAAAAAGATGTTTCATTCTCTTATGAAGCATTTCAGCTTTAAACAAGGAGTCCCTGAGAAGGGAAGCAAGGGCAAGGCAAAGAGGAAGCTTCCATTTGCAGGCAAGGGGGGCAAGGACAAGGCAGGCAAGGTGCCAAACAACAAAGGAGACAAAGCCAAAGGAGGAGGCCAAGGCTGAGGGTATAGAGCCCGAAATTGCTTAGAGGCATTTTGTATATGTCCAGAGCCAAAGAGTTGTAAAGATTCTGTATTTTTATTGAGCTCGGCTCATTTTTGTATAAACATTCTTTATTTTTATTGAGCCCTACTCATTTTTGTATTTTCTGAGTACTATGATTTGCCATAATAAAATACATTGTTGATAACTTTTATTCTCATAACTTATCTTTGGTTAAAATTGAATTTTAAAGATGTTTGCTTCAAAATCATTATGAGTACTTTGTAGACACATGTTCATGTATAAATTTTTCATCACATTAGTCATTGCTAAGATACAACAGTTCAGTACAAGTCTTACAATGACTTCTATTGGGACTAAGTCCCTCAATACAAGACCTATCTAATTCTGTGCGACAAACTTTTCCTCAGTCTCCTTCTTTGGGTTGTTCATCATCAGAAGAATTCTTTGATGCACCTGTTTGGCCTCATCTATCAGTTTGTCTACATCTTCAGGGCCTTTCTTGAAGCTCTCAGATATCTAGATAGGTTGATCATCTGTATCCCCAACAGAGGAATAGGGGTCATTATCAGAAGAAACAGCTGAAATAGCTGGCCTAGCAACCTTGCTAGGAACAATCCTCTCATTAGAAGAATTTGCATCCATTGGCAGCTTTTGTATAGAGCTTATAAGTTGTAAGATATTATGTTCTCAACTCCCTTAGGACTAGTTGGTCTTTATATACTGTTTTGGATGGACTCTAAAACCATCCACATAAAAAAACCATGTGTTGTAAACTGTGTGCCACTAAACCATTTTGGAATAGGAACCCTAGTACCTACACTGAGCTTATCATTAATGTGCACATACAAGACAACTTTAGAGTAAATTTGTTGAGCTATATTATAACTTTAATGTAAAAATCTAACAAGAATTCTAAATTCACGCTATTTATAAGACAAAAATTCATTGCTCAGAACACTTTTTTGAGGGCAAGGACTTTACAAAATTAACATACTTGAAGTAGCTTCAAAATTCACAAAATTCAAAATCCCCATTAATTGAGCGATATACCATCAACATCCCAATTGGGATCTACCAAGTTCTTTGGCTCTAGTCATTTTTGAATCTTCCTATTGTTCACCTTGGATTGTGCTCTGCTAATATCCTCCTCACCTCCCACGATATTGAGGTGCTCTCTAATATTTAGGAGGCTCCAATGTCTACTTGCACCTACAACTTCCACTGCACCACTGGAAACCAAACACATATGTCAAGAGAAGTGTATGTATAGTGTGGCACAAGCTTTGAGATACCAAAATGAGACACTAGATTCTACTATATTGCACTTGAATGTGTCATCCTTATGTATCCCTTCTACAGTCCTCCACCCAGTGGTCTCCAAGAAAGACTACCATGTCATCACCTAATACCTTCTTGCACACAAACATGGTAGGTGTTTGTGAGAAACAAAATTGATCAAACATCTTGGGGCAAAAAGATGTATTGGGCATACCCAACTAAGACCCACAGATCGAGAGGGCTTTGTAAACTTCAAAGACCCTTGTATATCACAAAGCATCTTTGATTTCATGACCATTACAGTCCAAGCATCTAGAATTGGCCATTCTACATAAGATAGGGGTTGAGATGTGATTATCTGTAGCTTACCAAACCCACCATCCTGCTTTGACACCAGATAGGAGTGCCGGTAAAAGAAGACCTTTTCCTTAAGAAGTTCTGCACTTGTTTTACAAGAAAACATTGCCTCATCAATGTCTGCATGCAATGCTTCAAATGTTTTGGTAAGGCTTTCCAATGGCTGCTCCTCTACCATGTTTGAAGAAAAAATATCTGCAAACAAGAAATAAGTTCACTTAGATTGAAACATCTGGATTCTCTGTCATAAAATCTAACATGCCCCTTTCTACCCACGATACTTATAATTGCATGGAAATCGAGTTTGTTAGCGAAGATGGATATCTCGTGCTATGTGAACATGTTGTACCATGGCCACTAGTTTTCCATTGCTTACCTTCTTGAAGCCTTGTAAATGACCTTTCCAATGGTGCTCCAGTACATTTCGCCGTCGGTGAGGCCCGATTGTAGCAGGTTGTAGATAAACCCAAGCGCTCTTACGAAATGCCTCTCCCACCCAAGCACCATCATCGTCCTTCTTGTTGTGTACGGATATCTCCTCAATCTATTATTTTGGTCTTCTTGGTGCGGCCATATCTTCTTGGAAGCTAGAGTAGAAAGGTTAGGGTTAGAGTAAAAAGGAAAGAGATCAAAGATGATGTGCAGACTAGGGTTTTATGGGAGCCTTGAAGATGAAAGAGATGGAGCTCCGAGAAGGGAGGGAGATTAAGATGGAGGAGAAAGTTTAGGGTTTTGGGCTTTGATGGTTTCATTAGGGTTGGGCAAATGAGATAGAGATGGAAGAGAAAGGGAGGAAGAGAAAGGAAAAGCAGACTTGAAAATTAAATTTTTGACTACATTGAAATTTGAGATGGGTTTTTGGGGGGAAAAGTGAGTTTTGGGGGGATCTCAAAAATTTCAAAATTTTAAAGATTTTTTGAGCCACGAAAATGGTGGGACCATACCTACCCTAAACCCCCTACTTTTTTAAAGGGACAAGTATAATTATTAGTACTGAAAGCCTAGTCCCCCTCCCTACAGCCCAGTCTCCCTCCCTATATTCAAAGGAGACCAAATATGCACAATCCTCTATTCCTATTGGTCCGTTGCTAATTACTATCATTAGTAAAAGGCCCAAAATATGTTCAAATGCCCCCTAATGTTGTGTGCTTGACCACTTTTGGGGGTTACACCCTTCATGTCAGTACATTTCCAGGTAGATCAGTCTTGGAATTCTATGAGTCAATGAAGTTCTTTTCTTCTTTAGGAGATCGGTCCCTTCCAATGTATATAGGTTTGGGATCTTTGTCAGGTCCTACTAGGTTGAACTCTTTAACCTTTGTACCAATCCATCATAAGATGTTCTAGACTTCACATCAGGGGTTCTCTTTGCCTTCTCAAAATGTACAAAGAAGTCACCTACATTGTATGTTTTGAAATGCTTAAGTACGTGTCTACAGTATTTAGTAGGCTCTTATAGGTTACGCTTAGCTTCCTGTTCAACTTTTGGTAATTCTTTGTTCTTTTCCCTTCTTACAGAGCAAGAGAATTTTATCATGTGGGTGCATCTCTCTGTGGCCATTAGCCTAACCATAATTTTAGAAAGATTGAGCACTTTTTTATACCACTACTGTGACGGCAAAACTCTATATGGGAGTCTATGGCTTTGATGTAGTGAAGCTAATGGTCTTTGTTTCCTCCCTAGAAAAGATATAAGTTATCTCTTTTTGATCTTTCTCGGCCCCATGCTACCAACTCTTGGTCATGGATATTGTCTTCAAATTCTCGTGCACGTTGGAATCAATTTCCTTCCCATCTACTATGGTATGTCTTGTGATTGTTCTCAATCATTAGGAGGATGCCCATAGTTGCAACAAGGATGTGCATCCAATTTTTTAGTCTTCCAGATCTAGAAGTAAGAAAAACTCTGAGCTTTTGCACTCCTCATCCAACACTTTGTGATAAGTTTGCTTAGAGGTTTTATTAGTGGTTATGGAGTCTTTATCAAAAGTTCCACCACTCATTCGGTGAGTTTTCCATGTTTGTAGGTTCACTTTGAGGGTTTCATTCCTTTTTCAAACAAAGACGTGAGAAGTCAGGCTTAACCTTAAGAATAAGGCAGAAAAGGATAGCTTATTTGAGTAGCTGCAAAAGGCACGGGAGGATTGCTCAAAGTATCATGTTGAAGCTATGGACAAAGCCAGGGAACTGGAGTCTACTCTCAAGCAACAGAATCATCATGAAGAGGATGATCTTTCTCCGGTAGAACAAGGAGCAGGTACATTGCTCCACTATCTCTAACCATGCCTTTGCTCTAGTTACATTAGCTATTACCCCATGAACTCCAGCAAAAACCTAATTTTTTTTCACCTCTACCCTTTTACTGTCTACGACTGTAAAAGACAGATTTTGAGGTTCCTTTGACAAGTGAGGTAATGCAATGGGTTTTTCAAAATATGTCCTGACAAGATGCCCCTGATTTGTAATGGCCATTCTTCATGTAGACATTAGTCTACAAAGCCCTAGTAATCTTTTCTATGTCCCATTGCATCCTATAGTAATCAATTTTCGGGCATGGGTTAGGGTGCTTTGCAATTCTCAAAATTTTTTTGAGGAAGCGGAACCTATTGAAGTGGGTCTACTAGGGGACTTAACCTTTGAAGTCCAAACATCTATAGACTACATAGACCACCAAAGCCTTACTTAGATGAAACTTTTTGGACCTTATGAGGCCAGGGACTGCTCCTTGTATTTACAAGCTAGGCAAAGCAATCTTTATCACCCCTTGGGCATATGGAAGTTATTCAGAATCATTACATTTCATTTGGAAAGCCTAAAATATGAAAATTCCTTAGAATTTGATTTGCCTCACATCAATTACTCCTCCATCGATGACACTGAAATCATTCAATGGGAAGCTGATTTTAAACAACACTTTAATGGCAAGCCACCTAATCCAAAGGAAGAAGATAGGCTAGGCAAAGCATTAGACAAATTGACATACGCATATGTCCATGCATTCCAAGTGAATAATCAACCATAGTTGTCACCATTGGAAGGTTCTAAAGGCCAAAGTAAAGGTGCCAGTAATGAAGCTGCAACACAATACTTAGTCATGTAGGAGATCTTGACCTACATGTAGGAGATCTTGACCTACCTTAGAAGATTTCCAACATCTACATTCGCAATACAACAAACTATGGGAACTCGGACAGGAGTCTTAATTCAATGCACAAAGGCTTACAAAATTTACTTATCATTGCCTTGTGGAGAGGAATAACATGGGGGATGTGCCTATAGTTCCAAACTCTAGAGGATTGTAGATAGTGCAACATGAGAGTCTAAAACACAAGGAGAACAATGCATGGTTTCAAGATGATATAGCTTGGTGGAAAGAGTCATCACAAGTACCCACCCATGAACAAAGTGAATCAGCACGGGATTTTCTAGATCTCACTGAAAATTCAAAAGTTGAAGAGCGGCCCATGTACACTATATCTACCACACAGCACCCACAGCTCCTAACATTGTGGTGGCTGAACTTTTTGTAAAGCAGGACATGTTTGAGTAGTTTCCAGAGGAAACATATTTGGAAGTAATCAAGGAGGGAAACCATTGGTTGAAGCCACAACTTCTATTTGAGGCACTCATGTAAATGGAAATAGGACCATCCTGTAGAAAAGGCTAACATGATGGGAAGGCACTCAACTAGAATGGAGACAAAAGTACCTGCAGTTGGATCACTATGCCCATGCCTATTATAATTCACCAAGGAACTGTCGTGTCAATCCTTTCTTCATGCCATACCCTCAACGGTGGACTAAGGAAGTCTTCAAAGCTAAACGAGGCAAGAATCCCCACTATATCGTTAACTACCCTCAGTTCCACCCATCAACCTTCACAAATATACATGCCATGAGGAACCACCTTAAGGAATCGTACTATGCATGGAGGCAGATACCTAATCTTGCTTTTGTGGAAATAGTTAGATTTATCCAACTTATTATAACACTTTTGGATGTTCCATAAATAGGCACAAAATGGGGCAAAGAGTAGCTACTATTATATGATCTCAACATGGGCCCAAACGAGGATGTGGCACCTTTCTATTTCCACCAACTCAGATTTCTACCTGGGTATATGCTCTGTGACTTTGAGACTATGGTGGATATAGAATTTTGGCCTCCATAGAAAGCTTTCCAGAACCCAATACTCTTTGGAATTGAGGCATTTACATTGGTAGCATGCTGCCAATAAGTTCTTATAAATTGGAGTCGCCTACCTAAAAGTGGTAAGCATAAGAGTTCAAGTCTAGTCTCGCTAGTTGGTTTTCCAACCATTGGCATAGCCTTGCACTTGCATCAAGTTGCTAGTTGATTTTCTAATCACTACCATAGTCTTTCCATGATTGCATCTACATTTTCTTACCAAATCTTCTCGCATACTAGAGGTGTCACTAATTTAGGTGTTGGCATAAGAGTTAAATGTCACCTAATATTTTCTGGTCTAGGGCATAGTCTTGAGACACGACATCATGCATGGCATTTCCTTGTACATATCTGCATGTTGCATACTCAACTATTCAAAAAATAAAAAAAATAAAAAAACACACACACACAACACTCACTGTCCACTTTTATCTTTAGGACTAGAAGCCTCAACATCCGAAGCCATCCAGGTACATTTTGGATGGGGGGAGCATATAGACACTTGCATTTCTCAAAATGCATGTATTAGGAACTCTTATTTGTTTATACCTATGCACAAGCATATGCACTTATTCTTGACTTCACCAATTCCAACATCGACAACCCATTTGTACTGCTACATCATGTAGTTATCTCAAAAAACTTCCAAGGCTCTTATACTTCACAAGCCCTATTCATTTCCACACTTAAGAAAGCTTAATCATCAATTAAGCAACATTGAGGCCTCTACAATGACAACCCAATGATCTCTTAAGTACGGCTAATCTTCAAATTTCCCTAGACTTTGATTTTACATGCATAGGTCCAAGGACAAACCTACTTCAAGCAAGGAGAGATGTTAATCACATTTCCAATGGCGGTTAACTAGGCAATTGGCTTAGGCGGGCCCACCAAGATATTTTTCAAAGGCTGTCTAATCAAAGCAAGTGGTCGTCATTCATCAAGTTATTTCAAAAGGGTCACTTGTCAGTTTTGAACCGCCCAAGTGGGTTTTTTAGCACTTCATGAATGTAACATTTTAAGGATTTTTCCCGCTCAAATGAGCGCATCACTATGTAAACAAGGGATGTTCGAGCTAAGTGTAATGTCGGCATCACATACACAAGTACACTAGTACACGTGTAGAGACATATAGTTCTCACTTTTACATAATGGCCACCCAAGTTTGGGTCCCCGACCAATTATAAGTTTTGTATAAATAACAAAGGAATGAGAACACACACTTCCCTTGTGCAATCTTAGAGCTCTTGTGTGCCTCTTGTTCTCTTATCCTCTTACTAGTGTGTGTATGAGAGAGAGAGTGTGTGTGAGTGTGCTTGTAGGATATTGAGTTGCACCACCATGGCTATGGAGTTGTGAAGCGAGTTGTCCAAGAAACCTTGCATAAATAATGTCGGTGATGACAAACATTGGGAGGTGAGAAGGAATTGGCCTTTGCTCAAGAGGTTGTATGGCCTGCCTCCTTGGAAAGCTCAAGAGAGACTGGTTTTGCATCCCCCATGACTTGTAGGTGAGTTTTATGCAAGTTTCTCTTTTGTTAAGCCTTCATGGGTGTTGTGTTCTCTTGAGAGTAGGTTAAGAAAAGCTTAACAAGGTGACTATTAAAGCATAGCCATCATGTGAGACATTGGCTTCCTCTACATTGTCATCTATGGTGGCAGAGCAAGACGTTGTTGTTTCTTTTTCTCCTCACTCTTTTTGCACATCCAGTAGTCCTGAATGACATGATCACATTTTCGACAATGGTTGCATCTCTTCTTCTCAAATTTCTCCCCTTTGGAATCAGAAGAATCCAAATGGGCTTGTACAAGCCTTACCCTTAGGTTTAGCATGAGAAGGAGACCCAAATTTCCCTATGCCATAGTGGGAGGCAGTAAAAGCTTGATCGGAAGTAAGCATGTTGCTCCAATTAGAACAAGACTGCTCTTTTTCTATCAGGAGAGCTACCAACTCATCAAAGGTATACAAGTCTGCATTCCTCTTAGTAAGGAGGCAGAGCGCGGTAGCAAATCCCAGATATGATTCAGGCATGCCATTTAGACTTATAGAAACAAGCAAACTGTCAGGAATGATTTCATCAATATTGATCAATTGCTCTCTCAAATCCTTAACAAGGGTTAAAAATGCATCCATAGATTCACCCTCAGTCAGATGCTCTAAGTCAAGTTTTTTTCTGGGGATAGGCAACACGAGCCTCATTAACACCATATTAGTGAATTTGGGAATTTCCCAATTCCCATTTTTGAATACTTAAAAAAGGGGACATGGATAACATGTTTGTAAGTTTCTCAAAACCCTATCATATGACCTATCGTTGGAAAGCACTTGAAAAATGGAATCTAAAGAGCTATAGAGTGCTCATTTTGGATTAGTGGTGTTCAAGTTATGGTTAATCCAAACTTTTGACCACGTGTCCCAAACTTGTGGAAAATTTCCATATTCCCCAATATGGTGTTCATTCATTGCAGATCCGATATAGAGAGGCAAGTATAGCCCATGCACCTTTAGTAGGCAGAGGTACATGAACAAATGTGAGGAATGGCTTGCCATTTGCAAGAAAGAGTAATCAGGATTCCAACGGAATTGTACCACCTACACCCGTTCTGTCTACAGTTGAACAACTTTGATGGGATGCTAAAGATGCACAACTCCTAACATGCTGGCAGTGGATGCAAGGCTAGTAGACCTTAAGTCAGCTCCTGAGACATACACCCACAAGTTCTTTGCCACCAATACATACCTCATCATGTATGCCCACATGGGATAGTTAGTGCCATCCAACTTATCATCAATAGATAGCATGCCAAACAAAACACTAGTGTTTTTAGACATTTTACACTACAAAAAATGAACAAATTGAAGTATATCTGACACAAGTAGTAGGTGCAAGTGACTTAGAGTACCTCAAATGTTTGCTCAATGAATATGAAAACTCACCAAATCAGCAATCTGCAGTTTGAAAGTTGCAGATGGAGTTAGCAGATGTGGTGCAAAATTGGTAGGTGTAGAAGGTCGGAAGCTGACGTGGTAACAACAAGAAGCATGTCGAAAGCTAACATCGTGATAGTTTAGTAGGTCAGGAGCTAACATAACATTAGTACATCGGAAGCTGAAATAGAATCAGCAAAAGTCGAAAGTTGTTAAAATCAATTGATGGATGGATGCTGAACTAGCTGCGCTGACAGATGAACACTAAACCAACTGTCAAATAAAATCTAAATCGGTCGATAGATGTGATCTGAATTGGCTGACTGAATCAGCAAAGCCAAATGCCGAGTACCAAAGGCAGAAGACCAAAATCGAGATACCGAATGTAGAGTGTTGAAGCTGAAAGGGATGAATGGGTAAACCCAACCAAGAAAGTAAACTTGGCCAATGGAGTATACCTAGCCAGCTGAACTGCTGAATGCTGACAGCTAAAGACTAAAAGCTAATTGTTGAATCTAAAGCCGTAATCAAATGTTAAGCACTGATGGCTCAAAGTTGAATGCCAAGCGCTGAAAGCTAATTGATGAATGCTCAAGCCGAATGGTTGAAATGCAAAAAGCTTGAAGCCGAATGGTTGCATGGCTGAAAGCTGAATCCAAATGGCTAAAAATTGAAGCCGATGGATGAATACAGAATACTGAAGTTGAATTCTTAAATGCAAAATACCTAAAGCTAAATGGCTAAATGAGGAAAGCCAAACACTAAAGGGATGACTGGGCAAAGTCGACCAAAATAGCTGATGGACAAGAAAGCCCGATGCCAAAAGTTAAAAGCGAATGGTTTAATTGTTGCTGATAGGGAAAAATGAATGGAAGCAGCTGAATGGCTAATCAATGATCAAGCACAACTACAGCTGAAGCTAAATGCTAAATGTGTAAGTGTTGAATGAGAAAAGTCAAAGGGTGAACTGCTGACTAGGCCAAGTTGACTGACACAATTGAATGGTTAAACAAGCAAAATTGACAGATAAATAATTCCAATGCCAAATGGAAAGATGAATGGTTGGTTGGACTAAATTGACGGATGCAGAAGTCCAATGTAAAAAATTGAGAGCTAGTACTCAGACAACAGTAACAACAACAACAGCAACAACAACAACAACAACAACCAAAACAACAAAACTCAACGGGAACTGAGATCCAATGCCGAAAGCTTCTAAAAGCTTGAGCTGAGTGTAGTGCTAGTGTGTTGGGTTGCCCAAAATGTACGGTAGTAGTAGAAAGAAACACTGAAAGCTTGAGCTGAGTGTAGTGCTAATGTGTTGGGTTTCCAGAATGTATGGCGACAAAAAGAAACACTAACTAATGTACAGAGACTGAGGCAAAAACCCTAGAGTTGTGTAAAGTGAGAAGGGCAAAAGCTTACCCAGGAGGCGAAGATGAAGGGATGTACGGCAAAAAAACTAAACAAGGCCACCAATGTACCACTGATTCACCGCTTCAGAGATAGATGGCAAGGAGCTATTGGCTCTACATCCAAGCTCTGAAACCATCTTTGGCAACAAGAGCCACTAGGAGCAAAAGGAAAGGCATCAAGACCAATTCCAGGAAGCCGAGTCAAGAGTAGGCACAAATGCTGACAGATGCCAATAGTTGAATGCAAATGTAGTCTTAGAAAACAAGACTCTAACACTACTCTAATGCCAATGTTGGATGAGGGAGAAGATGCTCTACACACACACACACACACACACACACACACACACACACACACACAGGTGAATCACGAACAAGTTAAAAAGTGCCCGTGTGTAGGGCTATTCACACTAGGGACTTCTAGTCTAACACATCTCATGTTTTCTATGCAAGTTTCTCCAAGATGGCCCAAATGCACAAAATCGAGGTTTTCTCAAACCCATCTTGCTCAAATGACATCGGATGGTGGTTGAACTTTGTAAGTGTGCATGAGGTACCCCTCCCCACACACTTACAAAGTTTGGTCTCATTTGGGTGAGATGTGGTGCTCCATCTCACATTTTCTACATGGGTTTCTCTAAGAGGGCCCAAATGTATAAAATATGGATTTTCTAGATCTGATCTTACCCGAACGATGTGTCGGATGGTTGAAATTTGTAAGTGTGTGTGTCGTACACCTCCGCACACAATTGTAAATTTTGGTTACCATCAAATATCATTTGGGTGAGATACAATGCTCCATCTCACACTTCTATGTAGATTTCTCCAAGAGGGTCCAAATGATTAAAATCTAGGTTTTGTTTAACCTATATTTCTCGAACGATGTTAGGTGATTGAACTTTGCAAGTGTGTGTGGGGTACCCCTCCCCACACACTTGTAAAGTTTTGTCTCACAAACAATCAAATGTTGTTCTAGTAAGATATGTGGTACTCCATCTCATGTTTTCTATGTGGGTTTCTTTAAGGCAACCCGAACATATACAGAATCTGGGTTTTCTCGAACTTGCCTTATCCAAACAACATCGAATGGTGGGTTGATCTTTACCAATGTGTGTGGGGTACCCCTCCTCAAAAACTTACAAAGTTGGATCACACCATCAGACATCATTTTGGGCAAGATGTGGTTTTCCATCCCACATTTTCTATGCAAGTTTCCCAAGAGGACCCAAAT